>NC_064614.1:1251728888-1251956388 GCF_023898315.1 Schistocerca nitens
TCTAGTACGGCCACACAATTAATGTCCAGGGTTAAACAAGGACTTGGAAACCATGATGTACAGCTATTCCACTTGCGACCTACCAACTACTCCACTCCTTCCTACCTCTGCAACCACATTCATTAGGACTTGGAAAACCGCTTTCTGCTCAAAATGTGGCTCATAGTCGTGAACACTCAGATTATCCTTGTCTGTCAAGCAAGACTTCCACAATATCAGACGCCACAATTAATGTGCTCGTCCTTATTCCTGCAGTCAATGGGCTTTCCCAACCATAATGCTGTGCAAAAGGTTACAATTTACGGCGACAGCTGCCAAGCAAATACGTGCCTCAAATGGTATAAGACTACATTATTTTAGTCCGCAATTTCACTCGGCGTCCAGTAACAAACATCCGCACCACACTATCTGCTTTAACAGCAGATTTTAAAAGTAATAGGAACCACAACCACAGCAACACTCATGATATTCCAGAGCACACACAGGACCACTCCTGTAGACGACCACAGCCTGGTGTAGCGTCTCTATGGGAGACAACCATTAACCCTCTTCCATCTGCTGTCCACACAGCCCCAGGTGGAATGGACCCGATACGCTGCCCATGTTACCTCCCACGGACGGCCACTTGCGGCAGTTGACACTCCAGGGTATTGAAGCGGCATCACACCAGCCAGTTCTCTCTCTGCTGAATGCACCGCCGCCAGGGTGACACACTGCCCTAGAAAGACAACCTGTGCCAGTTCCACAACTTCACAAGTATAGCTAGCTCTCCAGAACGTCAGTGGCGCATTATGTGGCGATCAGCATGGAGGTGGAGGTCTCCACTCAGCCTCCTCAACCACGCCCTAGAACCCCAGCGTGATACCAGACACTCGTGGGCCCACACACCTGCCAGTGAGCTTCAGCTGTGAGACACAAACCACACCACAAGTTCACCTCCTTAAACATCGGTCTGGACGCTTCTAGCCATACGAGACCATTTGAGAGTGGGGTTATTGGGGGGGGGGGGGGGGGCGAGGGCTCGGACTTTGACAGCCCAGCCGAAAGCATGGATCAGGTCACTATGAACATTTGTAATGTCTACGACTGTGCACAACACCTTGTCTCAGCTTGGGCCTCGCTGATAATTAGCACCCACGACAGTACTGTGAGTTCCACCACGCTGTGTCCCTACTTTCAGTGGTAGATACGTCTTGTTGTCTTCTGTACGTCCTCGACGTTACGCCGCTGACAGGCCGTAGGCCAGTTTGCCAGCCTTTGGAGTCGCTCACAGTTTCTGTCAAATCGTGGTCACAATTGTGTTCCATTAATAATAGTAGATTTTTAGTGATGTACGAGTATACAGGGTGTTCCCGTAAGAGCGTTCAAAAATTTAACAGGACTTAGAGGATGCTTCACTAAACGATTTGACGTAGGAAATCCGAAGTCGGAAAAGCAAACTTAATGAGATAATAGGTACAAAATCATATTACAGTTCACTTTATTATTTAGATTAGTTAACTGAAAATACTGTCATTGACACGATGAACGTACCAATGGTGAAATTGACGGTCATCGACCTAAGTACATCATGACATCGGCGAGCAGTTTTCTGCCGCAACCTGAAAAATGTACCCGGTCTGTTTCAAATCACATCACAGGCAGCTACAATTCTGGCAACTAATTCCGTCTCCGTATCCACTGGGGTCCCACAGACAAGTGACCTTAGAGCTCTCCGGGGGGAAATAATGAAGGGGATGTAGGTCAGGTGATCTTACTTAAAATCCATGGAATAAAACCTCCCCTTTCAAACTAGCTACCGCCCGATGTTGTCGAGCGGTTCTAGGCGCTTCAGGTTGGAACCGCGCGACCGCTAGGTCACAGGTTCGAATCCTGCCTCGGGCGTGTATGTCTGGGATGTCATTAGGTTAGCTAGGTTTAAGTAGTTCTAAGATCTAGAGGACTGATGACCTCAGATGTCAAGTCCCATTTGAACCAAACTATAAACCAGGAAATACTGTAGCAGTGGTTCTCCAGCGTATTGTACTGTACGTCTCTGAATAGCACTGAGTAATGAATGGGTCTGTCGTTCATTCATAGCACGTTCTCTCATGGGGCAGTGTAAATACCATACAACAGTCATGGACAAATAAAGTAAACAAAACTTGCAACATGACTTCATGGTAATCAGGCTCGTCGTCCTTCCTCCCTTAAAGGTAATAAATAATGTATATGTAAATAAACAGCACACTATGTGTAAGCCTCTACGCATCTTAGTTATAGATAAGCTGGAGAACATTAATGCTAGACAAAGCGATAGACAAGTTTACTTCTCTATTTCCTTAAGTTGGCTTCTACGGCCCCAGGTTTTCTACCTCAGATTGTCCTATCACATTTCTGCACTCGCTTACGGAAACAACCTGTATTTTACATATCGACCGATTAAAATTACTTAACAGATGTCACCACACGTGTTTAAGCTTGTTTCCTCCAATAACATCCCTCAACGTCACGCCTGTATCTCTCTAAGTATCATTCTTTTTTCATTTGGAGTCTGCCTATGTCGCCTGTAATCTGCAACCTCGTACCAGAAGAACTGCTCGCGTTTGTAAAGAGGCTGCTCGTGTAACGGGTGTGAGGGATTGTTAAAGCTAACCAGTTCTAGCGAGAAATTACAGTTTGCTTTTAGTGCAGGAACTGAAATTTTTCTGTTTTGAGTTTGCTCGTGGAGGTTAGCTTTAGTCACTGTGAACAGAGCCATCATGATTTTAGTTCTCCTGCAGATTGTTAAACTCCGTTTTCTCTGATACATTAAGCATCACGAGATTGTGATTAGGTTCGGACATGAGTTTAATTCAGGGCTACAAAAAGGGGTCGTCTGCTGCAGCACAGTCATTGGTCATTTATAATCAGCTGTCGACAGAGCATCTCGCATCTCCGTCTTAGAGTCCGCGCAGAATACGGTGAGCGATGCGCAGTGATCAGTTTTCGCCCAAAGAGGTGGGCGAGTTAATTCGTTTGTTCAGAAGGGGAGGCAGGTTAGTGTTCCACCTTTTGGCCAGTCAGCGGTAACAGACTGGACCCACGCCCCGCAATCTCACTCAAACGACTGTACGGAAAACATTCGGTAGAAAATTAAATTTCGCTTTATGTAAGTCTTCAAATGTCAGATTCATGATGATGTACCCATCAATTCGTGGATGGTCGTATTTATTGTATAATTGTATCCATGGAGACGAAATAAATGTTTTGAGGTTCGCCGATGACATTGTAATTCTGTCAGAGACAGCAAAGGATTTGGAAGAGCAGCTGAACGGAACGGACAGTGGCTTGAAAGGAGGATATAAGATGAACATCAACAAAAGCAAAACGACGATAATGGAATTTAGTCGAATTAAATCGGTTGATGCTGAGGGTATTTGATTAGTAAATGAGACACTTAAAGTAGTAGAGGAGTTATGCTTTTTGGGGAGAAAAATAACTGATGATGGTCGAAGTAGAGAGGATATAAAATGTAGACTGGCAATGGCAAGGATAGCGTTTCTGAAGAAGAGAAATTTGTTAACATCGAGTATATATTTAAGTGTCAGGAAGTCTTTTGTGAAAGTATTTGTATGGCGTGTAGCCATGTATGGAAGTGAAACATGGACGATAAATAATTTGGACAAGAAGAGAACAGAAGCTTTCGAAATGTGGTGCTACAGAAGAATGCTGAAGATAAGGTGGGTAGGTCACATAACTAATGAGGAGGTATTGAATAGAATTTGGGAGAAAAGGAGTTTGTGGCTCAACTTGACTAGAAGAAGGGATCGGTTGGTAGGACATGTTCTGAGACATCGAGGGATCACCATTTTAGTATTGGAGGGCAGCGTGGAGGGTAAAAATCGAAGAGGGAGACCAAGAGATGAATACACTAAGCAGATTCATAAGGATGTAGGTTGCAGTAGATACTGGGAGATGAAGAAGCTTGCGCAGGATAGAGTAGCATGGAGAACTGCATCAAACCAGTCTCAGGACCGAAGACCACAACAACAACATTTACTTGGAAGTGAGACTCTGTGGCAAATTTGAAAAAGTTTGCAATGAAAAACAGAAGTCGCTCTGATATTGTGATTGGTGCGTATTACATAATGTGTTATTGCTTATGATATTTAGCAAACTTATTGAATTTCTCTTTAGAGCAAACTGATCTGATGTCTCGCACTCATTTGCGATCACGTCGAGCCATCAAAAAAGCCAGAGCGAAATATCCACAACATTCGTCCAATTTAATAAAGGGTTTCAGATAATGGAAATAAGGTTTTGGCAATTGGTAGCACGCAAAGAGGAGAGTGTTTTACCGTATCGTTAATATGTGAAACATCATTACCTATAATGTTATTCCATTAGACACAGACTTTTTCGATGAAAGAATATAATATCTAAGGACCATCGGCAGTTGATGAAACTTGAAATGCTATGGGTTTGGAACACTATAAGTGAAGAGAAATGGCTCAAATGGCTCTGAGTACTATGGATCTTAACATCTGAGGTCATCAGTCCCCTAGAACTTACAACTACTTGAACCTAACTTACCTGAAGACATCACACACATCCATGCCCGAGGCAGGAGTCGAACCTGCGACCGTAGCGGTCGCGCGGTTCCAGACTGTAGCGCCTAGAACCGCTCGGTCACTTCAGCCGGCTATAAGTGTGGTGTCACCGCCAGACACCACACTTGCTAGGTGGTAGCATTTAAATCGGCCGCGGTCCATTAGTATACGTCGGACCCGCGTGTCGCCACTGTCAGTGATAGCAGACCGAGCGCCACCACACGGCAGGTCTAGAGAGACGTACTGGCACTCGCCCCAGTTGTACAGCCGACTTAGCCAGAGATGGATCACTGACAAATTACGCTCTCATTTGCCGAGACGATAGTTAGCATAGCCTTCAGCTACATTTGCTACGACCTAGCAAGGCGCCGTATTCAATTGATATTGAGGTTCTATTAATGTATCATCAAGAGCGATGTTCTACAAATGTGGATTAAAGTTAAGTATTCCAGAAGCTACGTAATTTTCTTTATAACATTCATTACGTATCCTGTTTCAGACCTCACGCCAGCCTGCGTGAGTTTAAGCGCGTGCCTTTCGGCTTCCTCTCATTGTGTCTAGGCTGTCTTGTCTAGACACAACAATAAGTGAAGTCATTATACTTGTTTTTCCTTTGTACCAAGGATGTGCTGATCTTACTTTTCCTCAGTTTTTCACCTAATAAACACTATAAAAGATTGTTTGAGAAATCTCTCGCAAATGTGTCAGCACAGCAGACTAGTGAGGTGAGACTGTGTTTTGGTAACAGAAGAAAATTTTAACATGGAAACGCTTCTTTGAAAGTTTCAGATAACATAGGCGAAAATAAATCGCTGCATTCTCTGTGAAATTATTTTTTGATACTACCCAAAAGCAGACGTTACAGTAGGTCTTTTTGAATGGTCACCATGCAAGTGCGGCTATGGAGGGGCTCCAATTAATAGTTACAAAAAATGTGAGTGTTGTCTTCAGTTTAGAACGGCACATCCTCTCAATTGCACGGTATGTCCCCAACACCGCCTGCCTGTAAATTCCACCGCTACTGCTCTCCCCAAGCATTTACCGACAATGGCATTCTGCGTAGACTATACCTCGTGGCGGCAGCTTGTAACACGGGAACATCATCTTGTGAACCGACCCGCCGTGTTTCTGTGTCGCCTATAACCGAGCGATAGCCGGCAGTGATGTGCCAACACTGTAGTAACAAGTGAGCGACGCCAACTGTCAAGTATTTTTAATCGGACCATAGTATATAGTTAAACGTTCTGTCTGAGAAGGAGATTATTATCCACACCTCGAAGTAACAGTATGTTATGTACTAAAGCTTTATCGAAGATTAAAATAAGGTTTTGGATGGGGTGTCTAAAGCTGAAGCTCGAACGAAACTCACTACTGTGACGTGGCTAAGCCAGTGCTAAATGATATCCCTTCCTCCTAAATACAAGGAAACTTCTCTGTATATGGAAAAGTAGAGGAAAATTAGCAGTAGATGTGAGGCTGTGATAGCCTGTTGTACGTGACTGCTAGTTGGGTTGATCAATCACGAAAAGCACTACCTGCGAATAGCAAGTATTTTGCTTTAAGTCCAACCCGACGCGTGGTCGTAATCCACCAGAAGTTTCAAAACAGTGCACAGTTTGCTAGAGAGTGATAGATTCATTTTACATTTTATGCATTATTTCTGTGGTTCATTTTTTCTTGATGGAAAACTTGCGCGCGTTCGCACACACACACACACACACACACACACACACACACACACACACACACACCAGGCTTTTTAAAGTGGGAGGAGCTTCTGACCGACGATCCATAAATATTTTTGTTTGTTTTTTGTCTTCCGAATATTCGCTAGGATGAAAAGCGATGTTTGCACAAGCAGTCAATAGAAATTCAAATGTTTTAATCACGAAGAGCATACACCGAGATTTCCATATCGCGTTGAAATACGTTCAATTGGCATAGGTGGGTTATGCTAGATATTTCAGTTCGGAGACCGTACATAGAGCGCCGCAGCACGTGCCGAAATTAACAGCTCAATGGAGAGGATTTGCCTCTAAGCAGCTTAGAGCGTATTTCAGGATCGGTCCGTGTCGCGCAGCAGACAATAAAATCTGGGCTTAAATTTCGGTCGATAGTCAGAGTCATTTGAAGTTCCTCCTTTTGTCCCAAGTATCAATCTCGCCACCAACCTGACACATCTCTGTTACTCTCTCTCTCTCTGTCTCTCTCTCTCTTTCACTGAAAATTTCCGTACCCCTCGCCCTCCCCCCCCCCCCTATCTCCTGGCTCTCTGTCAGTCTGTCTCACTTTCTCTCGTTGTCTGTTTGTCTCTGTGTCTGTCTGTCTGTCTGTCTTTCTCTCTCTCTCTCCTTCCTCTCTCTCTTCTCTCTCTCTCTCTCCGTATGCTCCATGTTTCTGCCTAGCTCAATATTCGCCTCTTGTCGTGTCCAACTAGCCGAAGCAGTGATGAAGCGGCTCGCATATCGCATGCGTAACAGTCACCGTGTAGCCCTCCGGAATTAGTTTTTCTGTTGTTTCCGTAAATCATCTTATCCCGAATCCACACCGGCAGCGCCGCGCTGAGCAAAACCGAGTAGAGGTGTTAGGCGCGGGCGTTGTGAACATCAAGTCACCCAGTTGTCCGCAATAACTAACAAGTTCCGCACACTGTACGGACATTAAAGGAAATTATTCGTTCGTGCCCGGCTCCGTTTCGACGGCGGTTCTCCTTTTCCATTTTTACTGACAAGCGCGCACGTACTCTCGAACACTGTGCGCCACTGCACCTAAACTGACTTGCCACAGATTTTGTATCCCAGGCGGCCTGAACTGAAAGAGTACTCTTGATAGGCCATCGGAGTCTCATGTTATTATCCTACCCGGTATCAGACCCTGTGTGCAGGGAGCCACTGATTTGAATGGGTACTGGGGGATGGTGGTAGAAATCATAACACAAATAAAGAATTTACAAGTTTGTACAAAGAGATACATTCTGAAATCAGCGCAGAACAACGTATTCTCAACCGAGGGCAACCTCCACTGAGGCGGACCCATCCACAGAATGACACACAGAGATAGCATTCACTTACAACAAAACGATTTATAAAAGATATCTGAATGGTGGGAAAATTGCCAATTGATTCTTAATAATGAAAAATGCGAGGTCATCCACATGAGTGCTGAATGGAATACGTTAAACGTCGGTTGTACGATGAATCAGTCTCATCTAAATGCAGTAAATTAGGCTAAATACGTTGCGATTACAGTTACGAAAAATTTAAACTGGAAAGAACATATAGAAAATGTGGGAAAGGAAACCAAAGACTGAATTTTATTGGTGGGACACTTACTAAAGTGACTGCCCACATTACGCTTGTCCATCCTCTTTTGGAGTAGTGCTGCGCAGTCTGAGATCCTTACCAGAAAGGATTAAGGGAGTAAATCGAGAAAGTTCAAAGAAGGGCAGCACGTTTTGTATTACCTCGAAATAGGGAGAGAGTGTCGCATACATGACGCAGGGTTTGGGGTGGACATCATTAAAACAAAGGTGTTTTTCGTTGCGGCAGAGTCTTCTCACGAAATTTCAAAAATGGTTCAAATGGCTCTGAGCGCTATGGGACTTAACATCTGAGGTCATCAGTCCCCTAGAACTTAGAACTACTTAAACCTAACTAACATAAGAACATCACACACGTCCATGCCCGAGGCAGGATTCGAACCTGCGACCGTAGCGGTCGTTCGATTCCAGATTGAAGCGCCCAGAACCGCTCGGACACATTGTCCGGCCACGGAATTTCAATCACCAACTTTCTCCTCTGAATGGAAAGATATTTTGCTGACGCCGACCTATATAGGGAGAAGAGATCATCATATTGAAATAAGGGAAATCCGAACTCGCACGGAAAGATATAGGTGTTCGTATTTTCCGTGCGCTGTTCGAGAGTGGAATAACAGAGAATTATTGTGAAGATGGTTCGATGGACCCTCTCCCTGGCACTTAAGTGTGATTTGTAGAGCACCTATTTTGATGTGGATGTAGAAGTTGAACTGAGAACACTCCGGAGTGAGAACCCTGAATCATGCGATCTAGGTTTCAGCCAAAATTGGGGTGCGGTGGATTCCGGTGAACCTCACTACATGGCTGGCGCTGCTACTTTCCCGTTGTAATGTGAAATAATAGCGATCGCCAGACGACCGAAACGCTGATCGAATCCGAGCATCATCGTTAGATGTTGTCTTTTCTTCCCAGAAGTTTCCCAAAGTAGCGCAGACTTGGCCGTTGGGACGGCTGGATGTTTTGTGTTCGCGTGCGCCTCAGGAAGAAGAATATTTTTCTTTTAAACTTGAATTTTCCTCTAAAAATGATGGCAGCCGAGATTTGTTTACAGAGATGAATTTTGTTATTTGGGCAGCAAAATAACTGATGATGGTCGAAGTAGAGAGGATATAAAATGTGGACTGGCAATGGCAAGAAGAGGAATTTTCTGATATCGAATATAGATTTAAGTGTCAGGAAGTCCTTTCTGGAAGTATTTGTATGGAGTGTAGCCATGTATGGAAATGAAACGTGGATGATTAACAGTTTAGACAAGGAGAGAACAGAAGGTTTTTAAATGTGGTGCTGCAGGAGAATGCTGAAGATTAGATGGATAGATCGCGTAACTAATGAGAAGTTAGCGAATAGAACCGACGAGAAAAGAGGCACAGCCTAACAGGAAAACGGGATCGGTCTACAGTACACATTCTCAGACATCAAGGGATGACGTATTTGATACTGGAGGGAAACGTGGACGTAAAAATTGTACACAGAGACCAAGAGATAAATACAGTAAACAGATTGAGAAAGATGTAAATTTCAATAGACGCTTGCACAGGATAGAGTAGCATGGACAGCTCCATCTTGCCATTCAGGGTATGAATTTCAGACCTATTTATTGCGCGAAAGTGATAGTTTAAAGTTGCATCTTCATTTCCGTTAGATATCCCAATACTGCCGATTCCACATGTCCACATAATGTGGACTCAGTACTCTGGTACGTATATTGCTAAGTAAATATCGCAAGTTGATTTCCGTGCTGTGTGTTTGTACAGGCTGAATCAGCCACCCCTAAAAACGTCGACTTATGCGGTCCGCTGTAGCCTTAAAAAAATAGGCGCGGATTTTCATATTCTCTTGCTCGCTTCGCGCAAACAATTAGTCACACAGAAAAATAACAACAGGGCCTTCCAGTGGGAAATTTAGTTTGGTTAAATTTTGTACTGGGATTCTTTCTCACTAGAGGCCATAATTTTCGAGTTATTCAAGAGAAATATACAGACGCACTCCCACTCCTTCACTCAACCCGAACGGTCAGAATTTCTAGTATGTTGCTCATTGTACTGTACAAACTTTTGCGACTGCACGAATTATTTCCCACATCCGGTCCTTTATTATCTTATTGACTACCCTTACTACGCCACAGGCTTAGTTGAGCACTTACAAATTGTGAAACAGATGTAAGCACCAATTTTACGTAACAGTTTTTTTAAATTTTTAACAGTGTACCATAAACTGTTACATCTTTGCATTCGTCAGGCCTTCTGTCTACATAACTACTGTGATTGTATGGATTAAGTTAGGATAGAATTGTAAACGTAACGTTTACAAATATCGCTTTTCTTTCAATACACTCATCAGCACATTTATATTAACAATGTTAACGAAATAGCCGACTATGCTGGTGGCGTAACTTTCCGGTAAATAGAGACAAAAATAGGTGGAATATCAGGAATAGTTCCAGCAGTCCGAAATTTCTGTACAGTGGCAGGAGGGGTAACATAGACAACTTACTGGAAAGCCTGACTGGTGAGGGGTGGTAAAGGTGAATTTGAATGTAATTTTTCTACGTTTCTCTTGAATAACTCGATAACCGTGGCCTTTCTTACAGAAAGGTCCTTTTTACTTTTTTCTGTGGGACTAATAGCTTGCGCGTAGAGAGCGAGAGAAACTGAAAATCTCTCACATCTCATGCTGGGACCAAGCACCAATCGGTATTGTAATTGTAAACTGTCGAAGCTGCGTTGGTAAAGTACTGGAACTTCAAGCGATGGTCGAAAGCACCGAAGCTGAAATCGTTATAGTTACAGAAAGCAGGCTGAAGCCAGAGATAAATTCTCCCGAAATTTTTACAAAGACACAGACGATGTTTAGTAAGGATAGATTGCATTCAACCTGTGGTGGTGTGTTTGTCGCTGTTAGTATTAGTTTATCCTGTAGTGAAACAGAAGTGGATAGTTCCTGTGAATTATTATTGGTGGAGGTTACACTCAACAACCGAGCTAGATTAATAATTGGCTCCTTTTACCGACCTCCTGACTCAGCTGCATTAGTGGCAGAACAACTGAGAGAAAATCTGGAATACATTTCACATAAATTTCCTCAGCATGTTATAGTCTTAGGTGGAGATTTCAATTTACCAGATGTAGACTGGGACACTCAGATGTTTAGGACGGGTGGTAGGGACAGAGCGTCGAGTGACATTACACTGAGTGCACTTCCGAAAATTACCTCGAGCAATTAAACGGAGAACCGACTCGTGGAGATAACATCTTGGACCTACAGATAACAAACAGGTCCGAACTTCTCGACTCTGTAAGCCCAGAACAGGAAATCAGTGAAATGCGTTTTAGACAGGTACGTGCCGATTAAAACAGTGGGGGACGGGAAAAACCCACCGTGCTTCAACAACAAAGTTAGGAAACTACTGCGAAAGCAAAGAGAGCTTCACTATAAATTTAAGCGCAGCCAAAACCTCTCAGACAAACAGAAGTTAAACGATATCAAATTTAGCGTAAGGAGAACAATGCGTGAAGCGTTCAGTGAATTGGAAAGTAAAATTCTATGTACCGACTTGACAGAAAATCCTAGGAAGTTCTGGTCTTCCTTTAAATCAGTAAGTGGATTGAAACAATATATCCAGACACTCTGGGATGATAATGGCATTGAAACAGAGGAAGACACGCGTAAAGCTGAAATACTAAACACCTTTTTCCAAAGCTGTTTTACAGAGGAAGACCGCACTGCATTTCTTTCTCTAAATCCTCGCACAAACGAAAAAATAGCTGACATCGAAATAAGTGTCCAAGGAATAGAAAAGCAACTGAAATCGCTCAACAGAGGGAAGTCCACTAAGCCTGACGAGATACCAATTCGATTCTACACAGAGTACGCGAAAGAACTTGTCCCCCTTCTAACAGCCGTGTACCGCAAGGCTCTAGAGGAACGGAAGGTTCCAAATGATTGGAAAAGAGCACAGGTGGTTCCAGTTTTCAAGAGGGGTCGTCGAGCAGATGTGCAAAACTATAGGCCAATATCTCTGACATCGATCTTTTGTAAACTTTTAGAACATGTTTTTTACTCGATTACCATGTCATTTCTGGAAACCCAGAATCTACTATGTAGGAATCAGCATGGATTCCGGAGACAGCGATCGTGTGTGACCCAACTCGCTTTATTTGTTCATGAGACCCAGAAAATATCAGGTACAGGCTCCCTGGTAGATGCCATTTTCCTTGACTTTCGGAAGGCGTTCGATACAGTTCCGCACTGTCGCCTGATAAAGAAAGTAAGAGCCTACGGAATATCAGACCAGCTGTGTGGCTGGATTGAAGAGTTTTTAGCAAACAGAGCACAGCATGTTGTTCTCAATGGAGATACGTCTACAGACGTTAAAGTAACCTCTGGCGTGCCACGGGAGTGTTCTTGGACCATTGCTTTTCACAATATATATATAAATGACCTAGTAGATAGTGTCGGAAGTTCCAAGCGGCTTTTCGCGGATGATGCTGTAGTATACAGAGAAGTTGCAGCATTAGAAAATTGCAGGGAAATGCAGGAAGATCTGCAACGGATAGGCCCCCGGTGCAGGGAGTGGCAACTGCCCCTTAACATAGACAAATGTAATGTACTGCGAATACATAGAAAGAAGGATCCTTTATTGTATGATTATATGATAGCTGAACAAACACTGGTAGTAGTTACTTCTGTAAAATATCTGGGAGTGTGCGTACGGAACGATTTGAAGTGGAATGATCATACAAAATTTATTGTTGGTAAGGCGGTTGCCAAGTTGAGATTCATTGGGAGAGTCTTTAGAAAATGTAATCCATCAACAAAGGAGGTAGCTTACAAAACACTCGTTCGACCTATGCTTGAATATTGTTCATCAGTGTGGGATCCGTGACGGGTCAGGTTGACATGGGAGGTGGAGAAGATCCAAAGAAGGGCGGCGCGTTTCGTTACAGGATTATTTGGTAAGCGTGGTAGCGTTACGGAGATGTTTATCAAACTCAAGTGGCAGACTCTGCAAGAGAAGCGCTCTGCATCGCGGTGTAGCTTGCTATCCAGGTTTCGAGAGGGTGCGTTTCTAGATGAGGTATCGAATATATCGCTTCCCCCTACTTATACCTCCCGAGGAGGTCACGAATGTAAAATTAGAGAGATTCGAGCGCGCACGGAGGCTTTCCGGCAGTCGTTCTTCCCGCAAATCGTGCGCCACTGGAACATGGAAAGGAGGTAATGACAGTGGCACGTAAAGTGCCCTCCGCCACACACCGTTGGGTGGCTTGCGGAGTGTAGATGTAGATGTAGTTTTTGAGGCCTGATATGACATCGCGGGTTGCGTAAAGCGACATCGGTTGATGCGCGTAATCACCGTGTCTGAAGCGCTTATACCTTCCTCCAATGTTGTAATGTCAAAAACCAGGTGACACTACATAATCAGAATGCAGTAAACAGAGGACTGGCTGAAATAACTGCGCACAAAACCTTGTATTTTCCTCATGACCATCTGCCAGGAAATGTGTTTACCTTAATAAGTATTATTTAGGTTGCTTCCACGGAAACTGCTCTGAAGTATATCAGTCTGAATATCCTATTACATATGAGGCAAATACGCTAATTATGACAGCGTTCTCATGTAAGTGGTATACTTGTAAGAAATCAGATCCATAATTAATGCTGAAGTTCACCGATAACGACTGCGTGAACATTGAACAGATTCAACACTGCACTTTACAAAAATGATCAAATGGCTCTGAGCACTATAGGACTTAACGTCTGAGGTCATCAGTCCCCTAGAACTTAGAACTACTTAAACCTAACTAACCTAAGGACATCACACACATCCATGCCCGAGGCAGGATTCGAACCTGCGACCGTAGCGGTCACGCGGTTCCAGACTGCAGTGCCTAGAACCGCTCGGCCACCAAGCCGGCTGCACTTTACAATTTAGATCATTTATAGGATAAATTGAGAAGACTTAGACCCCAAGGTCCTGTCACCGAGGAGTTCTATTGAAGGAAACACAGCCTTCAACTGTTTGGCCAAATGTGTGTAAGGAAACAGATAGAGTCCATTCCACAGTGACAATACCGCTGATCTCTGTAATAGTTATGGGTTACGTAAATTAGGGTGTACGTCGTTTCTTCCGAATACTCTGGACTGTCTCAATTACTCGTCCATACCGTCGGGCCGCTCTAACATATTTAGTCTTTACCTCAAGATGCCGTGTGTGGCACGTACTGACGGAGTATTTGGGACATACCAAAGGAAAGAAAATGTTTCAGCCTGCGCAAATAGCAAAACTCATCTACTGTTTCTAGTAACTCATTTCTTAACAAAATTTCCCAACCACATCCTGATGCAATTCGACTACGTTTCGAAAACTTTGCTTCATTTTTGTTGATATTCATACTATAACCTCTCTCTTACACATTATCCATTCCATTTAAGTTATTTTCCACGTCATTTTCCATCTCTTTACGTAACTACGGTGTAAGTTGCGTACGTAAAAGTTTTTCTTTTCGTTTAACTTTACTTCTCTTTCGGAAATTTCTCTGGTTTTTTCACGACAAAAACCCCTTGTAACTCCCCTTTCAACGGGATTGATGTATTTGTTTGAAATAAAATATAGGGTGCTGCTCGATTTCGCTAAGGGAGGAGCTAAGTAATTTAGTAAAATACTACTTTAATTTAATAGGTATCAATATAAACGTACCTGTATATGTTTTATGAAAGCGAGCACACATGTCATTCGTGATTTTTTTTTTCCTCGCGAGCAACCCAGATGCAAAGATAAAGCGCTGCTAGTTGTTCGTAACCGGTGCATGTCTGGGCAGCACTGTCATTTGGAGAGCGTTATATTAACTGTTAATGTTCGTACAATGACCACTGGAAAATATTGCTCGGAAGTAATACTGTAAACTAGTGTCGATTGACAGTACGAATGTTAGCGTACCAAAATGCTACCTGACCATGATATTATTGCACTTGGCCTCCTGTTGCCGTCGTAAAAAGCTCACAGTGACAAAGTAAACAAGTACAGTGGATGACTAAGGACAACGCCTGGCACTGTGAATGATTTCAATACAGTTGGGCACTTACTAACAAGTGTTTCACTGTGTCCTCATGAAATATCATGATAAAAACGATAGATAAGCCTAACAATGCGCTCTCTTTCTCTCTGAGGTGTGGTAATACTGTGGTTGACTAAACCTCTAGTCTGTGACAGCTAAGACTGTGACTGAGAATGTTATACTAACCGAAAATACTGCTTAGCAACCATTCCTTACTTGGATAGCAAATATTTACACACACGAGACAGAAAACCTGGCCCGCATCTCGTGGTCGTGCGGTAGCGTTCTCGCCTCCCACGCCCGGGTTCCCGGGTTCGATTCCCGGCGGTGTCAGGGATTTTCTCTGCCTCGTGATGGCTGGGTGTTGTGTGCTGTCCTTAGGTTAGTTAGGTTTAAGTAGTTCTAAGTTCTAGGGGACTTATGACCACAGCAGTTGAGTCCCATAGTGCTCAGAGCCATTTGAACCATTTTTTTAGAAAACCTGCATGTATGTCTTCTGCTGTCAGAAGCTGTGACATTCACACAGATCTATGCTAGTGATACCAGTTACTTAATTCACAATAGAATCAATTAAAATTACGTTTATTAAAAAGCGAATTAATTCTTATTCATGATTATAACTAGCTTCAGTGAATAAAATGACAGTCAACAGCATGAAGGAAAGGAAGATTTAAAAGTTGCGAACGAAGCTTCCTTTGTAATGTGTGCCCTTTTTAATAACGATTAACATGATATTGAGCACACATACTGTGAGTAATGTGTTTCTGTAGATCACTACATTAGATGAAATAAATGGTCAACATCGGAGAGCAATTTTGAAATCGAATCATTGGGGGGACATATATCTGACACAAAGTTACTCTTTCGACAAGGTAGGCTTAAATTTAATCCTTTACTTCAGAATGATCGGTTTCGGCCAGTGTAGCCCATCTTCAGACCATATCTCGTAGTTGCAAAATTACCAGCCTTAACGGAACGAAGGATACAGGACAGTGAACTTCTGGTTCCTTTAAAACTCGTTACTCTGTAACTAGGTAATACGATCTGAAGATGAGCGACATTAGCCTAAACAGATCATTCTAAAGTAAATCCAGCGATTGATAGACGGGAAATGTAACTTTCTTATGAATAAGGATCGCTGATAACCCACTGTGACATATATGTCCAGTTTTCATTTCTTGTTCTTTCAGTTATATGGTACAACATTTGTACAGAACGAAAATAGTCATATGGAAGGAATTTTTCTGTACAGAGCTTAATTTCTTTAGAGGTGTACGGTTCACCTTTAGCCGAAAGTGACGCACACAGTACTCTGTTTTGCTATTTTTTCAATTCTTTATCAGTGCTCAAATTCGCAGCTGAGATGGACTGAAGAATCGTTTAAATAAGTGAGCTTTAGAAGTAGTACTATCGCTAATCGCTTTACGTTGTATTTGCAAACACCCAATTAATGAAGGAAAATCATCTCAACCTTTTCTCCAGTCACCCATTTATCTGCAAAAGTTTACATATAATGTACACTGTTTGCAACTGGGAGGCTTCATTTACTGATGCTTCGGAGAAAATCTCAGCGTCGCGTTCCATCGGCGTTAAAATTAAAAGTTCTCTCCAAACGACCTCTCGTTAAAAGGAAAACTTTCGAGTCATTTATCTCCCGTAGCCTTTCCCTCCATCGATTACCGTGTAAACTTAGAGGACACACTCCGTGCTTCATAAAAAGTTCCCTTGTGCTGAATAATACGAACTTCTACATTAACACTAACTTAATTGCATTATATGTGACATCGGGAAAATCTATAATTGACACAGTTACATTGTTTTCAGTTATTCCTCCTCCTAAATTGAACGGCCATTTCTCTGAATATGTGTACAGAACTCCTTGCTGAACTGCATCCCTCATGTCCTATTCTTCTTCTAATTTTATTTACTTATTTATTTCAGCATTTTGTCATACTGACCATACAGTCATCAATTTATTACAAAGTATATTTCAGGATTTTCTTTTATGATTGTACCGCAGCTATTTATATAAATGTATTACATCGACACAAATGTTTAGTGGGTAGCAGGTAAGTGCACTCGCAACACGGGACTCAATTATCATAATGCGATTAATATGACCAGCCATGTTAATTTTCTTCTGTTACCTTCAAACAAAGTAAAGCAGCGTTTTCGACGAATATCCGTCGATACTTTTGTGTATCTTTTGCCTATGACAATTTTAAACTTGTTTTCCAGTTCCTAAAAAATATGGTAGTGTTTTAGTGATACAGTTAATATCAGTGCATGATTGTTCGAAATATCCACCTGCTTAGCTGGGTGGTAACGTGCTCGCCTACCGTGCAAGCATGCCTGGGCTCGTATCCCGGCCGGGTTGGGGACTTTCTCCTCTCGGGAACTACTTGTTGTGTTGTCCTCATCACCATTTCATCCTCATCACCGGCGCGCAACTCGCCCAGTGTGGCGTCGAATGAAGTAAGACTTGCACTTGTCGGCCGAACTTCACCGGATGGGGCCTCCCGGCTAACGATGCCATGCGCTCATTTCATTTCATTGTTCGAAATCATGTGTCTGTTATGTGCAATTCCCTCTTTGTCTAGGTTGTCCACATGTTCGTCGAGTGTTATTTCTATGTGGCCCCCTATATACATAAATGGTAGATGCCGGCCATCTGTATTGTTCCTTTTCCACTCCTTTCCTGATATCCATAGTTAGTTTACTTGGTGTCTGCATCATACTGGACGACTGTGAAATTGAAGTGTACTCTTCCTATCTGACATAATAAGAATATACATACCTGAGACTATTTTACCATATGCAACTGCTTCCCTAACGGCACATCATGGTTTCTGTCCTAGGATACGTCTCCTTAAGTAAAAATTTCATAACCTCATGTTTCTGTCTCCTATTCTTGTACATATACAACAGTTCAGGGTGTAAGTCATAAGTTTCACACAACAGAAAAAGTGGAAAAAGAAAACTATTCAACGTAAGAATGATCCATCGCCTTTGCTGTGCGTAAATACCTGTGATACTTCTAATGAGTGCACAAGAAACATTTTAAAAATGTAATCATAAATCAGTTGCATATTGTGGCATACGTTTCGAATTTTAAGCAGCAAATTTTTCTTTCCCTGCGAAAAACTTACCCGACAGACTGGTCTCTCGTGAACATAAAATAGAAGAATGCTTATGCTTCCTTTCAAAGTAGTACCAAACCATCGACGCATGTGCATAACAAACATAACATCGGTCTCCATACAGGAAAGATGAAATGAAGGCAATAGTTAGAGGGCAGGGAAGCCTACGGACATGAAAACAGAGTGAACGAAAATGCAACGCGTAAGATAACATATTATATTACACCCCGAAAACGACGAGTTCAACAGAGTACGATACGTAGCATACACTAATAGAATAGTGAACTTTATCAGAGATCGCAGTACTTACTGAACGTATTTTTTAAAAAAAGTGATAACCCTACGCCTTCCTCCCTTAGGTGCTTTTCATGTGCATTCACACACGTTACTTCGACACCTGTGCACAGAACTGGATGTCAAATAGGATATGATTATGACGAATGGAAAAATTGTTGAACAAAGAAGATAAATATGGTGATGTAGATCCTATACCTGTTCATACAACTTGCGTTAATCCATTAATCGATTAAAATAAAGGCACATTTGAAGTGTGTTTTGAACCGTTAGTGAAGCAATGCAATATTTTGCTACTCTGCTCCAACCCACCCCTGAGTTATGATCACAATCCTATAGCATGAATATCGAATAAACAGTGATAAAAATAGTATGGTTCAAGAATGGGATTGAAATTCAGGTTAAATTAATTGCAACGTTAAGATTCCGTAATATTGCTATCCTCGGTGAAAGTAAAGAGAAATACGTGACGTGCTGAATGGAATAGACAACGCTGGTCGACAAAAGTGAACTTTTTTTTCGCAAGAAAAAATATGAGAGTCAATAAGAAATTTTTGTGGTAAATGTAAATATCATTTCCGTTTTGTGAGATATTCATTTGAATTTTTGATAATTTTAATAAGATCGGAACTAGTTATTTAACTGTAAATAATATGCTACTCATTATGAACCACGTAGGAAGTGACGGATTGTGAGATGCGGGAATACTTTGCATGTGGAACGTCTTGGTCCAGCAGTGGTCAGCCAGTTTATTAGAACTCCACTATGTTTGGTATCTATTTTTCTTCGTAGCATTGTAGAAATTTGCTGATGAAAACATTCGCCATGCTCATTGCTGACAGTCCCAAGACTTTCGTTGTGAAGTCTAAGCGAGAGACCAAGAAATGAATATTTAAGCAGATGTTGAATCCCATAGCTTTGTAAGGATGCTGTGTCACGATAGTTTCCCGCTTCATGGTGTCCAATAACACTGCAATAAAATTTTTGAAAGACTACCAAGCTGCTTCTCCAGTGGATTTAACAGTCCTTAAAATATTTTTCAGGCATTAATAACCGTATTTGTGGTCCTATAAAAATCATCTCTTTCAGTTTAATAACATTGACTTTGGCTCAGACAGCTGTGTCCAAATTTTTCAGAAACCATAATTTAATATGCAGTGGAGGTAAAGCGGGAAACTATCGTGAAACAATGACTGATCTTCAGCATCCTTATAAAGCTAAGGTTTTCTTTTTTTATGTCGTGTGACTAGGGCCTCCCGTCGGGTAGACCGTTCGCCGGGTGCACGTCTTTCAATTTGACGCCACGTCGGCGACCTGCGCCTCGATGGGAATGAAATGATGATGATTAGGACAACACAACACCCAGTCCATGAGTGAAGAAAATCTCCGACCCACCCGGGAATCGGGAAATCGAACTCGGGCCCTTAGGATTGACATTCTGTAGCGCTGACCACTCAGCTACCGGGGGCGGACAGCTATGGGATTCAACATGGCCTTAAACATTCCATTTTTGGTCTCTCGCTTAGACTTCTTCCCGAAAAATCTCGGAACTGTCGGCGACGTGCACGATGAATCTTTTCATCAGCAACTTTCTACAATGTTATAGTGCAAAATAGATACCATTTTTTGCAGGACTCACTAAAGGAAGATGTGACACATTTTTGTACCGAAGTCACATCAAGGTCACGATTTTCTGACGTAGTGACACATTATTTCTACTGTTCAATTTGCACAAAGAATAGCAATATTTGGTGAACCCAACAAGCGACAGGCAATAAGGCAATGATTTTTAAGTCATCACAGACATTCCAGTTATATTTTTCGTAATGGATTCTCTCTAAAATACTGTCATATCCTTATCAGCTGCACTCGCTATAGATATTGATGGGTTCTCATTCCCAGTATATAGCAGCACAGCCCTCCAGTTAGCGTCAGAGAAGAATCGCCACTCATCTGGCCGTTGTTGATGCCCAAGTGTTTCCGTAAAAGAACAAATATCATTGTAAAACCCAATATCATTTTCGTCAGAGAAACAGTCTCTGAAATAACTTTAGCGGTGGCGTAATTATATATTCATAAACCTTGTTGAAAGAGATTCCAGCCTTTGAGTCTGGAAGATAATACTTCAGCTTGCTGTTTAGACAGGTTTAAATTCCAAATAAGTATATTAAGGTCTTATTGACTGGGGAAGTGTTGTTATGATGAACAGTTACTGACTTCATATGTAAGATAATTTATATTTTCATCTGGAACATTATCAGTTTGAGGTAGGTTAGAATCAGAGTTATCGATTAAGGTTGTATCTGCATGAACTGGTTCAAGGAAGTCTTCATTGTGTAAGACTAGGTTCCACTGCAAATGGAAAATTCGGATACGTAACTGTATGGTTTGATTTATATGTGATTCCTTTAATATTTGTTTAACAAAAATAACAATCCGTTGGTTATCCGTCGGTACCCTCCAAACAACGGGAAGTGCAAGTGGCGTACGTTATGAACAATTTTTCACCCAGTCAACAGTCCAACACCCGAAACACAGCGTATGTTTGAGGCCCAGCTCTTATACAAATCACCTACGTGCAGCCAAAGTAAAGTTCTTGACACTGTTTTACAAGTCGCGTGAAATGTCGCCTTTGAGACTTGACAGTCAGCTCACCACAAATATAGCAGAAGTTATCTGCATGATTTACATACTTGGCTTGATTAAACAACAAATCAGTAAAACACAACATACACAATACGCTCTACACATAAAGGAAGAAAATATTTCACTGTGATATTTGTAGTAACATGCTCACAGTTAGGTCAACATTGACACATGAGAATACCGGATTAAAAGATCCACAAAAGACTCAACAGTAATGAGATGATGCAGAAATGGGATTATCGGTAAACTTAAAATGAAAACTATTGACAACGAAGCAGTTAAGGACTTCCACCAACTTCACACCAAAATGTTGCATGTCGATTGAAGGTGAGAGGACATAAAAAGCAGACTAACACAGGCAAAAGGGGAATTCCTAGCTAAACTAAGGCAACTAGCATCAAACGTACGCCTCAGTTTCAGGAAGAAATTACTCAGACTGTACGTTTGGAGCCCAGCATTGAAAGGCAGTGAATCACTGTGGTAAAATCGAAAATAAGGGTATCTGAAGCTTTTGAGACATGGTGCTACAGGAAATGTAGAAAATTAGGTCGACTGATAAAGACGGTAAACAAGGAGGGTCTCCGCAGAATCGAAGAAAAAAGGAACATATGGAAAACACTGTGGAGAAGAAGATGAAGAAGAAGAAGAAGAAGAAAAGAAATGACTTTTGTTAAGAGATCAGGGAATACCTTCCATGTTATTACGACGTGGCTTGCAAGTGCTGTTCTGAAATGATGAGTTTGAGGCAAGAGGAATTTGTGGCGCCGGCCGGAGTGGCGAAGCAGTTCCAGGCGCTACAGTCTGGAACCGCGCGCCCGCTACGGTCGCAGGTTCGAATCCTGCATGGAGCATGGATGTGTGTGATGTTCTTAGGTTAGTTAGGTTTAAGTAGTTCTAAGTTCTAGAGAACTGATGACCTCAGCAGTTAAGTCCCATAGTGCTCAGAACCATTTGAATCATTTGAATTTGTGGCGAGCAGCATCAAAGCAGTCTGAGGACACATGAGTATACGAGAAAGACTGTCCGATCTATTAAGGGACTGAGGGGAGGGGACGTGTAAGTGAGCATGGGCTCTAACATATTTTCGGCAGACTATTGAAATAATTAGCACTTGTGAGTAACGCCAAATTTAAACGATGTGATGGGCCAGGAGCATAGGGACTAGACCTTCGAAGAGTGGAGTCGCGTGTTGTTTTCAGAGGAGAGCAAATTCAGTCTGGCAAGGACACAATATGAAATAGACCTAACGCTTACAGGATATAACCCTAGCATCGATCACGAGCGAAAATCTGGACCCTCATTTTGATTGTAAGCTGTTGTGTTTTTTTCAATGGACAGCTTTTACACCTGCGTGACTGTCACTCACTCTGCCCCACTGCAGCCGCTTGATGCCGGAGTGCGATGTACTGAACAGTGGAGTGAGTAAGAGGTTCGTAAACTGCGGTTGAGACATCGGTACACATGCTTTGTTCACTGTGTTAAACTGCGCGGTTCCTAACCGTATCTGGTGCAATAGATTTCTTTACTTTGAACAATTTTATTTTGTGATTCACAAGTGCAGTGTAAATGAATGAAACGAATGAGTGTGTCGTTAAAGAGAACTACTGCCATGTCGCAAATGCCGTCAGGCGCGCGTACCACACTGCAACACACCGCCGTCGAGTTGGTTGCCAGCTCAGCCCCTGCGACTACACGATGTTCCGCCTTCGCCGTTTGCAGTGCGAGTGCTTTTGCGTGCACCGGACTAAATAAAGCACAGAGGGTGTGTATATCAGCAAGAGAGACCGCTCCGGCCCCGTACCTTCTGCTGCATCCGCCAGTGTCACGTACAGCCAATCGGGTGGAAGTGTGCATCCGCTGTGCTATTATTTAATACCGCGCCCGCGCCGATCACAACAGTTAGGACCCAGCCAGCCAAGAGAAGAAGCCTGCTCCGGATCCGGCGCCACAACGACCACACGGCGCCAAGGGACCTCGGCAACGTGCTCGAGGACCTGTTGGTATTATGTCAGACTTTATCTGGCAAGAATGGAGAAACTGTGAACTCGTGCAGATCGTCATGTAAGTGTTGGCTGTTGCAATGTGCTCCGCTCAAGGAGAGCGAAGACTTACACATTTGGTAGACAGACGAGTGGAGAACGAAGTCTCACTGTAGAAGCTTTCAGCGTGTTGTTTCCTCAACCACGACTTGAATTTCAAGTACCTGCGTTTAGTTGTGAACTTATTTTCCTGTTAGGAACTAGTGACGAAGTTTGTTACTTGTTTGTGATGGTCAACGAAGAACATTTGTGGTTAATTCATTGTGTTCTTAAATATAGAAGACGGAGTACAGGCTCGTGTGTTTCTCGCGGAAGTGTTTCAAGTCCCAGATGATTCACCTACCATCATAATAAAGAAAGAGAAATCAGAGCTCGCACGGAGGGATTTAATTATTCGTTTTTCCCCACGTGTTTTTGACAGTGGAGTGGTTGAGAAACAATGTGAAAGTGATTCGATGAATACTTTGGCAATTATTTAAGTGTGAATTGCAGTGTAGTCATGTAGATGTAAATCGTGGCGCTATTAAATTATAAACATCGGTGTTGTACTTTACTTTCTTTAGCTTTTAAAGCCGGCATAGTGAAAACGAAGCATATTTGCTATAAAGTCGGTATTCTTCTAACGTCCTTGACATGGTTAATTTGTAAATCGAAAAACATTCGCTTTATTTCGTAACTATTTTTCGCATGCTTAGGTTTATACATTTTTATTTTGACGGTTGAATATAGCTGCAGAATATCAATACCACTATATTGTTAAATTAATATTGTTCGTATGGTTGTGTCGGGCTGACATATAACGTACTGCTATTTACTTACCATTTTTCGGGTAGAATAACATTTGACTTGGAACTAGATGTCAAAACACGTAGGTCAAATGTGACCTCGTTCCGATTTCTCTTCTTTTTCCTTTAACATCCTGTGAATACGAGGACTGTAGTTGTTACTTCACTGTACAGAACTTTGCGCTCCGGCGGCAGTGAGGCGTAGTGAGTGAGAAACAAGCGGTGCGAGCGAAGGCTAAAAAGCTGCACTTTCAGAAGGTTGTAACTTCTTACTGTCGCAAGTGTGGCCCAAATTTACTGGAGCGATCGATTGCTCGGACTGGTATCTTGCATGGTTTCTTCTCCATAAGATACGAGGTCAGACTGATGATGTTTCCTTATGACTCGTGATTCTGGACGTACGCTCAAAGGGCGAGATATGGAGACATGTATTGCACCCAAGAACATTATCCAGCATGATAGTTTCGGAGGTCCAGGTGTTACTGTGTGGGGATGCATGGTGTTACATAGGCGTACTGACCTCCTCTTATGTGAACACGGTACACTCACAGCTCAACGTTACTGTGGTACTAAGCTGCTTTCGCATGCGCGTCTTTTCTGTGATGCTGTCGGCTCTGACTTCATTTTTACGGATGACAATGCGCGACCGCATCGAACAACGCGTGATGAGAAGTTCGTGGAAGGAGAGTAACTTCCGCAAATAGATCGACCTGCAGGTTCCTCTGGTTTAAACCCATCGCAAACGTGTGAGATGTGTTAACAAGAGGAATTACGGTAAGCCCACATACAACAGCTCGTCGTCTAGTAGCTAGCGTGGCTGCTTCTGAATGACGGGTTCAATTCCCGGCCGGATTGGAGATTTCATCTGCCTGGGAACTGGGTTTTTGTGTTGTCCTGATCATTTCATCAACATCATCACCATTCGTGACAGTGGCTAGATTGGAGTGTGTAAAAATTGGAATGTGTCAAAATTTGGATTTCGTACGGGTGCCGATGACAGCAGAGTTGAGCGGCCTACGAACCAAACATCATTATCACGTGAAACAGTGACCATAAGCAGTTATCAACTGCGATGGTCGAGAATGGAACGCCATACCGCAAAGAATTCTTACCACTGCTGTCCGCGTTGATCACACACCTTGATGTAGTGTCAGAGGTACCATCATAAATCGCACTGTCTTCATTGTAAATATTGTTTCGAGTAAAAATGTCATTTCTATTCGTCTCATTGCGTATTTGTTTCAGTCACGTCTTGTACTACACTGTATCTGGTTTGTCTATGAATGCTCAAAGTTTCATCAAGTTGTGTTAATTGACAGTGACACATCGTGTGAAAGATCCTTTCGTCCCTATAGTCTGGGAGACGAGTCTTTGGTATTGACAGCTCGGTAGCATCTTTCCGTTCCCTAGCGACCGCAGGCAGGCAGCCAATGACCTCCGGACTTTGAGCGGGTAGCAAGGGCCACGTTGCCGCTCTGAAACCCGGTCGCGCGCGCTTATGAAACTTACCAGTGTCTCGCGTGCAGGCGGTGCGGTCGTTCGTCGTTTGTGTGAAGTTGAATTCGCAGTTTATTTCGTTTTTGTTGTTTTTAGTGTTTCTTTGTTTATGTTTCGTTGTAAACAATGTCTAGTGCGGCGGGTAGTACCAGCCCAGCACAAGAAGTGAAACGGAGGAAGAAAAGTGTGCTACACACCCAGGCCCGTGAATTCGTGTGCTCTGTGAGGGATTACTTTGAGAAAGAAAAGGACAAAGGTGGGCCCTTAATTCCTGTTGTTCAGGTTGTGAAGAGAACTGCAGCAGCATTGAAAATAAGTAAGAACACTGTTGTAAAGATAGGGAAAGAACAGTATAGTGTAGATTGTGACGAGAGTGGCACAACAAAGCTGCACACAGCAGGAAAGAAGCGACCGAGAAATAAGCAGGTGACAGCTTTGGACGATTTTCAGAAAGACGCTATTCGTCGTCATATATACAGCTATTATAAGAGAAGGGAACATCCCACTCTATCTAAATTACAGGTGTCGCTTCAGAAAGACGATCTTTTTAAAGGGAGCAAATTTTCATTGCGTACAGTGTTGAAAGACATAGACTTCAGCTATTCACTGTTTAACGGACGCAAAATATTAATGGAAAGGACAGATGTAGTTGCATGGCGGTGCAGATTTCTGTGCAGGATCATGGGTGTGGAATTCGAAAGTATAATGTGGTTAGATGAAACTTGGGACAATGCCAGCCATTCTTTACGTAGAGGCTGGAATGATGGAACGCCCGAGGGGACAATGGCAGTGCCTGTTGGCAAAGGAGGGCGTATTATTGTCTAACATGCAGGAACATCGAAAGGTTTTGTACCAAACTGCTTGAAAATGTTTCGGTCAAAAAAGACGGGAGATTACCACGAAGAAATGAACAGTGTAGCATTTCAAGAATGGTTCGAGACATCTCTTATGACGAATCTGACAAGTCCATCAGTGATTGTTATGGACAATGCGCCTTATCATTCCGTTGTTCACGATAAGGCGCCAACCTTGGCAACAAAAAAAGACGATATCATTCAGTGGTTGAAACGGCGAAAAGTAGATTTCAGAGAAGATTTAAGGAAGGCGGAACTGCTCGAAATTGTGGCACAAAAGAAACCCCAATTTCCAACATATGTAATTGACGAGATTGCTAAAAGGCACGGGCATGAAATCGTTCGGCTTCCTCCATACCACTGTCACTTCAATACAATTGAAGGAGTGTGGGCGCAGATAAAAAATTACCTTGCTGCAAACAATAAAAAATTCACGATCTCTGAAGTGGAAACTCTCCTTCCAGCAGCTATCAATAAAGTGACAAGCGAGACGTGGGCTAAAATTGTAAACAGCACTGCAAGTGCCATCAGAGAGGTGGCCAAAACCGAAAGGGTTGTGGAAGAATGCATCGAAAATTTAATTATACATCTGGGAGAGAGCAGTGATAGTTCGAGTACTGCTGAGGAAGACGATGTCAAATCAGATTCTGACAGTGATGTGAGTGGTGTTTTTCCATTACAGTAACTACAACGTATTCAGGAATGTAAGGAGGGAGTTTGCTATCGATCTACAACCAGATCATCATATTGTGAGTACTTTCTTCAGATTATAACTCTTAATACACTGACCAATTATTCTGTAGCTTGTAGTAGAACAAATTAATAATGCTAATACTTGACAATGGAAACCAAAACTGCTAATGTTCAACAACTTGCGAAAATAGTTTTCATTTCAGTTGTGAAGTTTAACAAATAACTTTATTATGTTTCAGCATCTTAGATACTTGTACTAAATAGCTCTTATCAGTTTTCGAGTTAATATATTTCAAGCATCAACTTTAAATAAATTCACGCGTACCAATACGACTTGTATTTCGTCTCGCTTTTATTTCTGCTGCTAGAGAATGCGTGTAGCAGACAGGGCGCCGCGTGCTGTGAGCCACGTTCGGCAACAGCGCCGTCTGCCCGCCGGAACTGTCAGTAACAATTACTCGTCTCACGGACTATAAGTTTTGCCCACCAGTATATTTCATCCACCCTAACATAGTGGCAACCTAACTTACCTCAGAGGCCCCGACTACAGATTACCGAATTGGGATGGTTCATCGTATAGTGAATAAATATTTCACGGGGCAGTTACATTTTCCCCAGCCTGAATCAGATGTAGAACTTGCATAGATGGACAAATGTAGTACATCACATCAGAGTGAATTATCTTAGATTACCTACCATCACCAACTTAAGGATTATACAGATACGTAAAGCATATAGCAATTTTACTGTCTCCCTACCGAACACGAGTTTAGTGTGCAGGCGTCCATGAATTTCCACCCTATATCGCAGTGCGAACCATTACAAAGAAACTAAAGTTTCTTGACCTACCTTACCAGATTCGTGCTTTCACGACTTAACGCATGCTATTCCCCCAATAGGAAGCCTATTATCATATGCAGCGCTTACAACAGTCAACGCCAAATTATCGACAAACCTTCGCTTCCCCAAATCTCGTTAGCGACCGGTGCTTTACAGAAACAAGTTTAAACTTCTGTGTTTACAGCGATGCAAAGTAAACGGCAGCCCTTGAGTAAGTTCTTCTCTAAACAGCCAGCGGACGCGCTGCTTTAATGAAGCAACACTTCACCACCTCTCGGAGTGCTGCCTGCTCGCGCTTCTACTCCAGGAAGTCTGCGCTACGGCCGAGCAGCAGCGCGACGTCTCTGCAGTCTACGCTCTTAGTGTCACCGCCACGCCGCTTGTTCGCTTGCGGTTCTTTGTGAGGGAATCAGTTCTCATTCGCATGAGGCTGACCTTAAGGGAAGTAACGTGTCTGAGAAACTATCTGCTTTATTTCGTACTAGCTTACTGCCTTCTGCTTTGCCCGCGTAGACTGTACGGTCTGTAGAGATTTTATGTTTTGTTTTTCTTTAATCAAATGTTTAAGTTGACCATAAATTGCCACTCTTTCTATACTTTTCACGCTAATTAAATCTATAGATGCATGGTTTTTACCATTGTATTTATGATCAAAAAGCGATTATGATAGCTGGAGTCCGTGCTTTGTTTCAATATAATCAAATAAAAACAACAGTTGCATATAAGAACTTTAATTTCTTGGCCGGCCTTGGACACTTACTACCCTTCTTCAGAAGATAATGTCCATCGGATTATTTGCGATTGTCAATAATAAAATGCATACAGCACAGTGCCATGGCGCACCTTTTTTATGTGGGACAGAAGATTATACTTCTGTCTTCAGTAGAGATATGAAGCGGTGTCGAGTTGCAACAAATCCTTAATATGCCGCTAGCTGCCGTAGCAGAACTGTACTTCAGAGATATCGCTGCATACCGATTTCACAACAGAAACAAGTTTTTCTTCCCAAAATCGCATACGAAACGGTTCAGAAATAAACCGCTTTGAAGTGAATATGAAATTTTACAGGAGAACGACCAATTTCGTGATGTCAAACTACTTACTCAGGTGTAAATCTACAAGGTAGGAAACTTGCAATCTACATTGTGATAAGAAAACAGATATCTATCCTAATAATCCACGCTCTATGATAACAAATATGAAATGCTCACACTTCAGTAAAACATTTAAGCTCTTGTACAGGAAGAAGGGGGAGTCAACCTGCTCAAAAGAAGTTGCTCGCAACAAGTAGGGTATTATATTTCAAACTGATCAGGTGAGAAACTGACATCTTAGAAGCGTGCTTACATACAATGAAAAGAGCAAAATCAGAAAGCCTATGGTCTAAACCTACATCCTGAACACAACCTTAACATTCAGGTGGACTTCAGACATTTTAATTGACTGTCGAACTTTGACTACCCTTCAAGGACCTATTGATATAACTTTCTTGTATTTCATGTCTATGGTCACAAACTTGTAGGTCCTCAGGCTACCGGATTCGGTCAACAATGGTAATCTTCAGATCTGTTGTATATTAATACCCAAGCCACAGTGAAATCGTCAGAAGCTAAACACTGTAGCCCCCGTATATTAGGGCATGCTTTTATAGAACAGATCTGAAAATGGTCATTGGTGACCGAAACCTGTAAGTTTGTGACTATAGACGTGAAATACAGGAAATTTATTCTACGTCTTGGGTCAGTGTTCCAATCACAACCATGTCGAAACTTGTGAAACATAATAACATAGTTGTTTGACTGCTTGGTTACTAATTCTGGGCTTGTTGTTACATGCTCTTGCAAATAGTCTATTTGGTTTTCACCATTTTTAAGCTACAGTATATTAGTTTATATGATTATTCTGTGGGACGGGGGCCTCAGTCATGCCCGCGATGTAGCCTTCCCCGCCTTGAGTACAATAGCGCTAGTGCCGTCTGTGACACATATGCGTATGAACACATTGACTAGCAGTATGGCTCTGCAGCGCGAGGGTGTTGGAGGGACACTGTGCCCTACTTCTTGGTATGAAGTGAGTTTTTTAAATCGTGGGCTTTCAATGTTACTAGCTGCGCCTTTCACCTTTCCTTGTTTCCTTATTTTCCTCTTTCCATTGTCGGTAAACGCGCTTTTAACATGTCACTTTTTAGCTGGTAAGTATAACTATGGCACGCCGCTTGTTGCCGGTGAAGGTGGCTAATTGGTTTTAGTTGTATGATAATGGATGGTTATGTTTAGTGATATTTTGTCTATGTGGTGAAGTGAAGTTAGACTCGTGATTAGAGAAACAGTTAAGCTCGTACTTCAGTTAGTCAGTAATCTTCTAATTCTTGAAAAGTAATCAGAAAAGCAAAATTTAATCAGAAATGTAACATTAAACTGTCTTTTCTGTTAAATTTAGGAAAACTGTTAGCGATAAAACAAGCAAACCCATCTGTGAGAACAATATGAAATATAAATAACTATCAAAAACACCCTGTCTGTAATGTATGTTAATTGTATCATACATAAATTATAAATAGGCTACCAGTATGCAGAGCGAATAAATGTTGTGCTGCTGCTATCTCCAAACTACTGCAGCTACTGCTGCTTCACTAGTTAAGAAATAATAATTCAAACTACTGCCAATATGATTTGCAATGCGCGCTTTAAACTATTGAGACATCCGTAAAACGTCTGTATTAATAAATCTCACTTACTGCAGTGATCATTCTAAATAACAGTTCTGTTACTGAGAACCTCGGAAAAGGCAAATCATATACATGAAACTTGAAATACAGGGACGAATGCTGATTGAGGGAGAAACAATAAGATAACTTTATTAACAGAACTTTACATCACTAAGACAAAATATTTTAACACTTGAAATATTAAAAATTCACTTTACATTGATTACTGTCATTGATTACTTTTTTACAAACCCGTATGCTCTCCATATTTGAAGAAAAATCAGTAATTCACACATAGCAACAGTATCATAAAAATCTCCAATTCTGAATCTCTGACTAAATTAATTTCTGTGCTTGGGTATCTCGAAAAATGCGCTATTATAGTACCGTTTCAGGTCTTCTGAATGAATTTACAAAGTACCTCTCCATAAATGAAAAATTATACAAGAAAATTATATTCGGCAGACAGTATTGCTCAAATACATCTTACTCAATGACAAGATACAAATCGACTCTTCCTTTCTCTCTCTCCCTCTCTGTCTTCAAGACTGCACTCCACTCACAAGCAAAAGTCCTACTGAGAGTCGCTCGCAGCGTAACCTCTTTGGCAGAAATGTTGCCCGTTAATACTAAGAAGCTGTCGAAGCATTACTTATCCACGTGACATCCAACATATTACCAAAATTACAATTTTCTGTATAAAGGAAGACCCTTACGTGGGTAACAGTATTTTGTTTTGCGAGGACTGCACCCCGCTCCATCCCCTATCTCGTCTTAAATGCTCTGCTGACGTATGAGTATTTCAACTGTTTGTCACAGAGCACAAATAATTAGGACAGGTATCTGCTTTTCTTGGCAACGGCCTTGCCGCAGTGGATGCACCGGTCCCCGTGAGATCACCGAAGTAAAGCGCTGTCCGGCGTGGCCGGCACTTGGATGGGTGACCATCCAGCCGCCATGTGCTGTTGCCATTTTTCGGTGTGCACTCAGCCTCGTGATGCCAAATGAGGAGCTACTCGACCGAATAGTAGCGGCTCTGGTCAAAGAAAACAATCATAACGATCGGGAGAGCGGTGTGCTGACCACATGCCTCTCCTATCCGCATCCTAAACTGAGGATGACACGGCGTTCGGATGGTCCCGATGGGTCACTTGTGGCCTGAAGACGGAGTGCTTATCTGCTTTTCTCATCAGAATGTCAATTTTACATTTCGAGTCTTCTAGATGCATAATTAAAAATGTGATCTGACTTCTCGGAAATGGTCATGAACCAGTAAAAGTCATATACAGCTGAACGCGGTTTATTTCTGAAACATGGAAACAGAGACTCTTCACAGGTACACGAATTAGCGTCCACAGGGACCTTGTAGTCAGAACGAATACTGCAACACGCAGTCTACCAAAACAGAGCTGGAGGCTGCCTTCCTCCGACTCGCGATGAACCGGATGATGTGAGAGCGTCACTAGCTGTGGCACAAACACCGCCGGGCTCACTCTCTGGGCAAACACTTGCGTCAGCACAGCTCTGCCCTCACTGAGTGCGTGGTTCAGGAGCCGAAGAAAAGGTCTAAACGGCTGCAATAACATACCAGACCTCTTAGCGACAAACAGTCCGTAGAAAATTGAGCCCCATGAAGGGTAAAGGAATTCACTACCACAGGGCCCTTGTAGTGAGACGGAATACTGTAAGATGCAGTCCAGCATACATAAATGCAAAATATATCTCTCTAAAGAAGCAGAAAAAATTCCTTTAATGACTTCCTAAGAGACAGTGTTTCTAGATCGGAAAGATGTCTATTGAAATTTCGCGGCAGTCGCGTAATGGTGACGCTGTGAGGATGCAAATCATATTTGCTTTCAATACAGTCTGTGACGGTCGTGAGCGGTCGGTACCTCTGGCACTTGACGTGGTGAGTTTATGTTAAGCAAGAGTATCTATCAGTAGATGGGGTTTCACTAGGCATGACCTGCACCTCAATAGGTATGGGAAGGGGAGGCTGGCTAAGCTTATAGGTGACAGTGTAGTGGGTGGTGGTGGTAGTGGTATCACTCATGGAAAAATTCCTGTAGTAATTGGTGTTAGAGCTGCACCTTTTTTAGACTGAAGTCAGCTGATAGGTATACCTGCTTAAAGGAAGTGCCTCTAGCTAAGGGCTCACCTACAGAGGATGTAATGTTTCCAAGTAGAGAAGGAATTAGCATATTTCATCAAAATATAAGAGGTAATAGAGATAAAGTTAGTGAACTGCTAATAGATGTCAACTCTGAAATTACTGGTATATCAGAGCACCACTTAAATAATTTGATAATTCCTCTCGTGGTCGTGCGGTAGCGTTCTCGCTTCCCAAGCCCGGGTTCCCGGGTTCGATTCCCGGCGGGGTCAGGGATTTTCTCTGCCTCGTGATGGCTGGGTGTTGTGTGATGTCTTTAGGTTAGTTAGGTTTAAGTAGTTGTAAGTTCTAGGGGATTGATGACCATAGATGTTAAGTCCCATAGTGCTCAGAGCGATTTGATAATTCAGAGGCTTCCTTTACCAGGCTACAGATTAGCTGGCTGTTTCTCAAGGAGTTTCTTGCGGAGCGGGAGAGTGGCTCTGTACGTCCATAGACGTATCACGACACTGCACTGAACATATTTTTGAAAGTTGTGCAGCATTAGTTGAATTTAGTGAAACTAAACTTCTAATTGTTGTTGTTTATAGGTCCTCTAACTCCGACTTCAATGCATTTTTGCTTAAGCTAGAGAGGGTTCTTGATTCACTTTGTAGGAAGTACTAGAAAGTAGTTATATGTGCTGACATCAATATTAATTTTGTACATGATTGTGCAAGAAAAAGGATGTTGGTAGATGTCCTAAATTCATATGATCTGATGCAAACTGTGTTTTTTCCAACTAGGGTGCAGGGGAACAGTAGCGCAATCATAGACAATATTTTTATTCATTCTTCATTACTAGGTGGGCATTCTGTTAGTAAAATGGTGAATGGCCTTTCAGACCATGATGCACAAATTTTAACACCAAAAGGTTTTTGTACTCAAATCAATGTCGTATTTAATTACAAACTACGTAGGAAAGTTAATCCAACAGCAATAGAGAGTTTTTCAAAACTTGTCAAGGAACAAGAGTGGCAAGATGTTTATAGTGCCTTAATTTAGATGATAAATGCAATGCTTTCCATAACACAGTTCTTATGCTCATTGAGAGTTGCTTTCCATTAGAACATTCTAAACGGGGTACTAGCAGTAATGGACAGTCCGGTTGGCTGACTAGTGGGATAAGGATATCATGTAGAACAATGTGGGAATTATATCAAAATGTTAGAAGTAGTTACAATCAAGCTATAGTAGCCCATTACAAACAGTATTGTATGGTGCTTAAAAACGTTATTAGCAAGGCAAAAGTATGTGGTATGCAAATAGAATAGCTAATTCACAAGATAAAATTAAAGCCATATGGTCAGTTGTGAAGGAAGTGTCTGGTTAGCAGCACAAGGTTGATGATATACAGTCAGTTCGCAGTAATAATATTTCCGTTACTGATAAATCAGATATGTGTACAGTATTTAACAACCATTTTCTGAGCATTGCTGGTGAATTAAATAAAAATTTAGTTTCTACAGGAAATCATATAAATTTCATAGCAAATGCCTTTCCGAGATTGACGTCTGATATACTCCTCTATGATACAGACAACAGGGAGATTCAGTCAATAATTAAATCACTGAAGACTAAGGACTCTCATGGTTATGATGGAGTGACTAGTAGAATATTAAAGTACTGTGCGGCACATGTTAGCCCTGTATTTATCCATATTTGTAATTTTTCCTTTAGGAATGGTCAGTTTCCTGAGCGATTAAAGTACTCAGTAGTAAAGCCGCTTTTTAAATAGGGAGAAAGGGATAATGTAGATAATTTTAGACCTATTTCTATGCCATCAGTGTTTGCAAAAGTTATCGAAAAGGCTGTGTATGTAAGCTTAATTGATCATTTTATATCACACGATTTGCTATCAAATGTACAGTGCGGCCTTAGAAGTCGTTTGACAGCTGAAATGCTGTATTCTCTTTTCTCTGTGAGGTGCTGGATGGGCTAAACAAAAAGTTTCGAACGCTTGGCGTATTTTTTGACTTAACAAAGGCATTTGACTGTGTTGATCTCACAATATTGCTCCAGAAGTTGGACCATTACGGAATAAGGGGAGTAGCTCACAATTGGTTCACCTCTTACTTTAGCAACAGGCAGCAAAAGGTCATTATTCACAATTTTGATAATGGCTGTGATGTGGGATCTGAGTGGGGTACTGTCAAGTGGAGGATGCCCCAGGGATCAGTGTTGGGACCGCTCCTGTTCCTTATTTATATAAATGATAGGCCCTCTAGTATTATGGGTAACTCTAAAATATTTCTGTTTGCTGATGACACTAGCTTGGTAGTAAAGGATGTTGTGTGCAACATTGATTCGGTTTCAAGTGGTGTAGTACATGACATCAGTTCATGGTTTGTAGAAAATAAACTAACGTTAAATCACAGTAAGACTCAGTTTTTACAGTTTCTAACACACAATTAAACAAAACCTGACGTTTTAATCTCACAGAACGGGCATATGATTAGTGAAACTGAACAGTTCAAATTCCTAGGTGTTCAGATAGATAGTAAGCTGTCGTGGCAAGCCCACGTTCAGGATCTTGTTCAAAGACTTAATACTGCCATTTTCACTATTCGAACGGTATCGAAAGTGAGTGATACTTCGACACGTAAATTAGTCTACTTTGCTTACTTTCATTCACTTATGTCGTATGGTATTATGTTTTGGAGTAACTCTTCCCATTCTAGAAGGATATTTTTGGCTCAGAAACAGGCGGTTCGGGCAATAAGTGGTGTGAGGTCACGAACCTCTTGTTGACCTCTGTTCACGAGTCTGGGTATTTTGACATTGGCCTCTCAATATGTATATTCAATATGTATATTCAATATGTATATTTCGTTTCTTGTTACCAATATTAGTTTATTTCCAACAAAAAGCAGCTTTCACTCGGTTAATACTCGGCAGAAATCAAACCTCCATTTGGATCGGACTTCCTTAACTCTTGTGCTAAAAGTTGTGCATTATACTGCTACATCCACTTTCAGTAAGCTGCCACGCGAATTAAAAAATCTTAGCAGTAATCCACGCGCTTTCAAATCGAAACTGAAGAGTTTCCTCATGGGTCACTCCTTCTATTCTGTCGAGGAGTTCCTTGAAAAATTAAGCTGATTCTCATTGCATTGCTGATAGCGTTTGCTTAAACTTATGGACTGATTTTCTTTCAAGTTCATGAACATTTATTTTTATCTGTTATTACTTTTATGTTGTAAGTTCATGTACTGACACGTTCCATGACCTTGGAGATTTGCTCCTCAATTTGGTCCTACGGAACTTGACATGTTGAGAGGCGCCCAAATGCCTTGCTCATACTGTGGCATCAAGCAGTCAGGCCTGCAAGATGAGTGGTCTGCCAAGCGAGTGGATTCATTCTTATTTATCGAGTAACATGAACTCTCGTACTCACAATTAAGTTATAAATTATCCTCCTATATCAATAATACGCAACGGAAACGCACATCTGACTATCAGTAATTTACAGAACTCTGACTGTTCACTACGCACTGGCAATACCACATTTTTTTATTTAACGGCTTTGATCAACACCTGGCCATCGCACTGAATATGAGTGGCGCACACATTATAAATTCTGGATATCATGACAACATACAATTCGAAGGAAAAGGTCACCAATCTTTTTCTTTTCACTATCTTATTGATTCCGATAAATTCTATAACCTAAACACACAAATTCTATAAACTACAACAATAACACATGAGAAATTCCGCCCAATGGGCATGGCTTTACATTGGTGATTCGCTACCTTATGGTCTAGTAATTATTTAACGCTACAGTGCACTTTCTGGATAGGATGGTGGATCTTTTGCTATATCTCACACTTCGACTCTCACAACCATCATCACGAAACTTTCCTCCAGACCGAGTGGTACAAAAGGAACACGCATAACCCACTACCTCTGAAACTACCTTGCTACTCTCCCATGCAGACCACACATACTCAAATTACATGACATACACGACACTACAACATGAAATACAACACAGGGATTAGTCACAACATTATCACTTTCAGCTTTCCCACTTCAATTAATATTTATCCCAATTTCACACGACACAGCTCCACTTCGTAATTCTACTTTCCTACTATTAACTCTGGAGATATATGCACGTCTTCCTATGCAATGCAAGCGAAGTGGCGATGCTGGATAGACGGCTGACTCACCTTGCTTCTCTCTCAGAGTATTATAGTTTGAATCCAGCGTCACACGGAAACATATCACGCAAAGTAATATTAAGAACATATTCATCACACACACGAGTCCTCAACTGATACCATGGACGAGTACTTCTCTTTATCCTTTGTCTCATACACAGATTGAGACTCACACAGTACTCACCACGTGGAAGTACTCGCCTCTAATTTCAAGTCCTGCACACGTTATTTCTTAAATATTTCAACTTATAGTACACACGCTAGTAATTCAGCTTAACTTAAGCACCCAGAAGTATTTCAACTTATTGCTACACGTGGTTTCATTGTGACCATTGGTCACTTCCGAAGATTACTACGATAACATTAATATTACCTGCCTGACATTTAATTCTCCCCACAAAAGTTCCTGAAATAGAGAAATTATTATTTCAAACTACTCTTAAGTATTCCACATGCATACCATGCCTCCACTCTTTTGTCTTTACGGAGCACACCTAAGACAGGTCTTAACAGCACAAGGTCCAGCGGCAGAGTGCCGAAACATGGCCGTTCTTCAGGTCCTCTCGCACCTCTGCTCAAGTGGGGGAGCACCTTGCTACCGTATTGGTCAGCCACATTTCAGGCGCTCAAAGCTCAGGTAAATTTCATCTCTTTGGTCCCACCAAAGGTGGCCAAAGGATCGTCTCAAAGATGATTATATATTGACATTCACTATCTGCGGTTAGCAGACGACCATACATTCATTCATTTCACAGATCTCACCAAACTGGATGTAGGGATTTATTTTGTGGGAGTGCCCATGTGATCAATTAAATAAATAAATTGTCATTCTTTCCCACACTGGTATCCGGCTTCGCTGTATTAATTGAAATTGAGTTATTTTACAAAAAAAAAAATGTGTTGTTCCGACAAAAATAATGAAGTATGTTGTACCTATTTTCAATGTCGTGCGGTACTGTACCCTTTCAATGTAAATAAATAAATAAATATCTTTAAGGCGACAAAGTCGCCTTATCGTCACTTCACTGAATTTGAGCTAGGTCGTATAATAGAACTACGAGAAGCTGAATGTTACTTCTGTTATATTGCTGAAAGACTTGTCAGGAATGTAGACTCTGTATATATCTGCTAGCAGCAGTGGTTACGAGAATGTACGGTCGCAAGAAGACCGGGCTCTAGTGGGTCATGTTACACTACCGAGACGGAAGACCATCGTGTTGAGAGTATGGCTCTGGCGCGTCGCACTGCTTTTGGCACCACAGCGATACAACTAACTGTTACAAATAGGTTACTTCAAAGACAGTTTGGAGCCAGAAACGCTGTAGCGTGCATTCCACTGATCCCAAAACGCAGCCATGTGCGACTTTAGTGGCGTCAAGCGAGAGGTCATTGGAGGGCAGGGCGGAGGTCTGTTGTGTTATCTGATGAAAGCTGGTTCTACCTCGCTATCAGTGATGGCCGTTTGTTAGAAGGACGCCAGCTGACGGCCTGCAATCAATTTGTCTACGTACTACACAGACTGGACCTACACCAGCAGTTATGGTCTGAGGTGCGAGTTCGTGCGGCAGCAGGACCACTCTGGTGGATATCCCACGCCCCTGGACTATAAATTTGTACATCAGTCTGGTGATTAGACTTGTTGTGCTGCGCCGGCCGTTGTGGCCGAGTGGTTCTAGGCGCTTCAGTCTCGAACCGAGCGACTGCTATGGTCGCAGGTTCGAATCCTGCCTCGGGCATGGATGTGTGTGATGTCCTTAGGTTAGTTAGGTTTAAGTAGTTCTACGTTCTAGGGGACTGATCACCTCATATGTTAAGTCCCATAGTGCTCAGAGCCATTTGAACCATTTGTTGTGCTGCCAATCATTAACAGCATTCCAGGGGGTGTTTCCCAACAGCACAATGCTCTCCCGCATACAGCTGTTGCAATCCGGCGTGATATACAGACTGTCGACATGTTATCTCGGCCTGCTCGATCACCAGATTTGTCTCCAGTCGAGGACATACGGGACGACTCCAGACAATATCCCCAGCGTCGTCCACAAAGAGCATCAACATAACCCGTACTAACCGACGAAGTGCAAGAGACATGGAACTCCGTCTAACAAAATAACATCCGTCACCTGTACAACAAAATACATTCACGTTACCTTGCTCGCATTCAACATTCTGCAAGTTACAGCGGTTATAATGTACCAGTATTTCACTTTTTCATTGGCCGTCTCGCACTTACATTAACCTCTTGTCTTACGTATATATATTCCAGAAATTTCATTGCTCTGTATTAATTATTGTTTGGTATTGCACTATTCCTTTCGTCAGTGTATGTAGGCATCGATAAAATTTAACTTCAATTCATACAAGTTATGTTGATGAAATTTGAGTTTTATACCAAATAATTTAATAAGAGAGATGTCGCATCTGCCACATTGCACATAAGACGTCAGGACACTGTTCCAAAAGTAATAAATAAGCATGGTAAATTTAGAACACCGGAAATCTCCAAGATTTTCATATGCTTGAAGGCAATCCAGACTGTAATGAAAAGATGCCTTTAATACCTTCCACAACGAAACTCTGCCTCTAAATCTGACAGAAGGTCGAAAGACGTTATGATCGAATGCAAAATAAAGTTATCATGATCGTTTCATAGGCTCTGTTACTGCTAATAACTAGACACCAGTACCTATGAGCTTTAATTTGTACGCTAAAGCACTGAAGATGATCATCATTTGATAGAAAATCGATTTTGCTCTTAACAATTCATCACAATTACGGCCAATGCTGACCTTCCTTCTAATTTTATTTATCATGTGGTCATTGTGCACACAGCACTCTATGGAGTCGTCAATGAATAAAGTATACCAGCATTAGCACAAAATCGACACTTTCACTGCTTGATAGCACTGTTCATCTTACCAGTGACAACCAAACAAAAAGTAATTAAACAAGATTTTCAGAAATTTCCTCACAAGGAAGTCGCAGTAAATATTCCGGAATTTGAAGCGAGAACAGGTGCTTACATGAGTAACTTGGAACTACAGGGTAATTATAATTAAAGTTTCAGTTTCAAAATGCTGTAAAATAGACCGTTGCTAAGAAAACATCAAATCTTAGCAGATTCATATCGACGAAGAAGGAAATATCATCAAAATAAAAAATACTTACCCACTAGAGTTTTCCCACTAGATGCCGCAGTAAGCGGCATAACGTATGTGGTTTAACAACGAACGACATGAATCGCAAAGCGACGGCTATAGCGTGAGCAGCACATTAAACCAATCTTCTACAAAGTGAATGACCGCACAGATTTGGCACTGATCAGTTGTCGCACTGATACTTAGGAAACCCATCCACCACGGGAAGGTCGTACCAAATCGGATGGGGAAAATCGGTGTTTAATCGTCCTCATGTAAAAAAAACAGTATAAAAGCAAAATGACATGGGTTTTGAATTATCTTGGGGCAAAAAACCGTACAAAAAACTAATGGATATTGATTTCTAACTGTCATGAGACTGGAACAAAACATGTTCAATAAGCTGTCCACCGTTTTCTGTCACAAGCCGAAATCGAGAAAGAGCATGTTCCGCGATAGATCGGAGTCTTTCAGGGTGACCTTCAGAATGCGTTGCTCAACGCGTGCATTCCGATCAGCTACGTTTGTAATCGGAGAGCTGAACACAGCATCTTTCAGATAACCGACAGACAGAGGTCACACCGAATGAGAGCGGGTGGTCTCGACGGCCAGGCTGTATGGAATTGACTGCTGATAATTCTAGCATTTCCAAAATGCCTCTGCAGTAGCTATTTCCCTGGCTATGTAATGTGCACACGAACCCCTACATGAATAAAAACGCTGTTAAGGAATAGGAATGGCATTGCTGCACAAAAAATTTTGTCAGCATTTACCAGTGATGGTATGGCTAACAGGACCGCAGGACCCAGCTCCTCGAAAAAATGTGGCCCTACGATGAACGATCCGGTCAACTCGCACCACACAGCTAACTCTGCAGAGTGAAGCGGTGCTGGTTGATATGCGAGCGATTTTTCCGTTGCCGATGTTTTGAATTTCTCCGAATTTAGATGCTTTTGGAGATGGAAATGCGCTTTGTCTGTCGACCTAATGTTCTGTGGCCATTATTGTGCCCTTGCATGTGAGCGAGCAATTCTAGAGCAAGCGTTTGCCTTATTGGCAGGTCAGCATGAAGCAACTTTTGAACACGAGTAATTTTGTATCGACAGCGATTCAAGACTTTTCATAGAGTTCTACGTATCATGTTCACAGGCAAGTCCAAACTTCGGACAAATGCCTGGACCCTGCATGTTTGCACACCACAGGCCGATTCCTCCTGCCATGCTATGGCCGCATCTTCTGCTACCGTCTGATCAGTTGTTTCCCTCCTTCTGTCTCATTTCACTTCAAATAAACCTGTCTCTTCGAATTTCGTTATAATTTTTTCCAGATCCTTCCTTGTACAATAACTGTACCAGCAGCGCGCTGTCCTCCATTGAGACAATCTCTCCGAGCACTTCAGAAACAAAATAAGAATCAACCGTGTATTCCGGGTCTTCTATTTTGCACATTCTGCTGCACATAGCGCCATCCAGTGGTATAATATTCGTTATTTTTTCCCCGTAGCGTTTCCGGATCTTCGAAAGCGTTCCGATCAAATTTTACACCGTTCTGAGCAGTGGTTCTTTTTCTTTTTACAGCGTCTTGGAACCGAAACCTTAGTTGTAATCACCCCGTAGATACTCTCGGTGTAGAAAAGCTATTAAGTCCCTAAATAAAGATAAGTCTTCCAGTCCGGATATTATATTAATTATTTTTCTTTTGCGTTATGCTGATAAAATAGATCCATTTTTAGCAACCAAATAAGACTGCTCGACCGACATAAATGTCCCTCCCTAAGGACTGGAAAGCTTCACAGGTCACACATAAATACAAAAGAATGGATGTTGTGGCGTAACAAGACAGCTACGCCACACTGAAGTAGCCGAAAGGCACGCGTTACTGACGCAGGCGAGAGATAGTTCTGAAACAGGAGACGTAATGAATGCTATAAAGAAAAGTACGTAGCTGCGGAAATACTTAACTTTATTCCATCATTTGTATACAGCATTCTTGATGATACAAGTGAGACTCTCTCTTGAAATGGTTAATGGCGCCTTGCTAGGTCGTAGACATGGATTTAGCTGAAGGCTATTCTAACTGTCTCTCGGCAAATGAGAGAAAGGCTTCGTCAGTGTAGTCGCTAGCAAAGTCGTCGTACAACTGGGGCGAGTGTTAGTACGTCTCTCTAGACCTGCCGTGTGGTGGCGCTCGGTCTGCAATTACTGACAGTGGCGACACGCGGGTCCGACATGTACTAATGGACCGCGGCCGGTTTAAGCTACCACCTAGCAAGTGTGGTGTCTGGCGGTGACACCACAATGGAAATACGAGTAAACCGCTGAATGACAGGCGCGGTATCACTGATATTGATTCATAGCTGTGTTTTTTAACATATCTGGATTCCAGCACTATGAAGTACATCGATGAAAACGACCTAATGACACACACCCAGCACGGATGCAGGACACATCGTTCTTGTGAAACTCAAATGGCTATTTACAAAGTATTCACACGAGAAATGCGTACTTTCGCCAGGAGATCTCAAGTTGGTTGCATATTTCTAGATTTCAAAAGGGCTTTTGATACTACCTTCTGATCAAAATGCATGCCTATGGCGCATCTATTTTATCAGTTGTACGACTGAATTCCTGATTTCCTGTCAGAGGTGTCACTGTTCATGGTAACTGACGGGACGCAATTTGATGAACAGAAGTGATATCTGAGTTTTCCCAAAGAAGTGTTAACGACCCTCTGCTGTATTTAATCTCTGTAAGCGACAATGGAGACAACCTACATAACCCTCTTGGAGCCTCTGCAGACCGTGCTTTCGTTTATTGTCAAGTAAAGTCATCAATAGATCAAAACCAATTGTAAAACGATTTAGACAAGGTATCTGTGTGGTGTGAAAAATGGCAATTTGTTCCAAACAATAAAACGGATGAACAATCCTGCCCGAGGAACATAGGAAACTGAGCATTATAGCAGAGGTTGAAAATATCACTTTAGTTATAGTGTTCTTTTTGTTTTTCAGTAGTTAAAACACAACGGGTTTCGGGCTCTTACATGCCCATCAGCAGATGTTACAATGAAAATAAACAAGAGACCGGATCAAATTTGTTTCAGGTCATATCTTTTGTAAGCCTCGTTGAGTCGTCGGATTTTAGTTAGCAGGTTTTAAATTGATCCTACTTTTAATGTGTTAATTTGTACCTTTAGTGCTATTGCCGATAGCTATTAATTGCTGTATCTGTTTTTGACAGTGTGGACTATGAGGTTCTGGGACCATCTGTTTTATTCAGTAACGAGTTGCTTTGTAATAGGAGGGGTACTTGTATATGTTCTTTTAACTCATGACTGTGGCCATTTGCCATTCAGAGACCGCCAGAAAAATGTATACACTCTTTGTCGGGTTCTATCGAGATATCGGTATTGTCGTTCAATTTGGGTTACGGGTGTATTGTAGGATGTTCTTTAGCTCAACGGATCTTAGAACTTTCATCTCGGTATTGAGAAAACAAGATTCCTGGAGCACGCTTGACATTGGAACAATGAAAATGTATTGTGAAGTAGTTTTTCAAGTTTGATAATGCCGTTGAAGTTCAGCGTCCGTGGAGGCGGGAGTCTGAAACAGAACGGCCAAGCCGCGTAACAATTAAACACATCACTAGACAAGTTTGAATTGCATGGAAGGATTTGCGATATTCACAAAGCAAGATCAGGAAGACAGCGTACAGCTATAAGCCCTGCTGCGTCTGCTCTCTTTTTGGAAATGTTTGTTAATTCTCCACAGTAGTCTGCTACGCAATGTGCACGTGAAGTGGGGGTTAGCAGTACAAGTGTACGAAGAATTCTGAAAGCTGCAAAGTGGAAAGTTTACATTCCACGATTACTGCACGCGATTGATGATGACAATCCTGATCGCCCATTGCGACTTTGCGAATCGTATCAGCAAATGGTAAATGATGAAGAACAAATTGTGACGAAGGTAGTGTGGATTGACGAGGTACAACTTAATCTTAATGAAACCGTGAACTGGCATAACAGAGCGTACTGGGCAACGGGAAATCCGCATGTTTATGTGGATAAAGCGGTCAATATACCAAAAGTTCATGTGTAGTGTGGACTGTCATCTAGGGGCTTAGTAGGACACTTTTTCTTTGACATTACTGTTACTGGGAAAGTGTACCTGGAAATGTTACGTACATAAATTTTGCCAGGCGTATGTGCGCTTTATGGAGATGATGAAGAGGTCTTCTACCAACAGGACGGGGTACCATCACACTACCACGTAGCGTACGAGCTTCCCAGGATGACAACTGTCCGGGGTGTTGTGTAACCTCCACCTCACTTATCGACCTTAATGACAGTGAAAAATTAAACCGCGTGTACCTAATGGAAATTTGGGAAAAGCAATCGTCACTGAAGTTAATCTGTCGGTAAAGAGGGAGGAATGGGTTACATCTAAATGAAAGGAAAAATGCAAATGAAACTATGGAAATTAATTTTGAAAATGGGTAAAGTTAATAAAGAAAGTAAATGTGCGGTCGTTACGTTAACAATTAATTGGCGTTAATTAGATATTTGAGATTTGGGGAAAATTACGGTCGCCAGTCCTATGGACAACTACTATAATAACTGAAAATGAAAGATTAATGCACATATAATTAGCACTAAAAGCGTGGCAACTGAAGGTTGACACGTGTAGTGTGAAAAACTGAATGTGTGTCAGAAGTAATAAATTTCGCTACACTCTGACTTAATTTAGCAAAAGAATTAATATTACCGGAAAATTTAAAGTTAAATTAGTGACTGAAATTAATAATGAACTTTGTTTCTGAAGCACTACGAAATTCAGTAATATAAGGTTAGTCTTGTGTTACCTCAACAATAATTTCAAAAGCTACTTGAATCTACGCAATTTAGAAATAAGAGATTTAACTTTGAACTTGAATTAAATGATTCTGAAAAATTAACAATAGTAAAATTTAGTACATACCAAGCTGAGCTGCAGTCACACGTAAGCTAAAATATGGTAACAAAACTCACACTCTTAATTAGTGCTTGTGTAATCTAAATATTGTAGCCAGCTATGAATACCTTAACTGAACTTTGAAATTAAAACAGTGAAATCGAATGATATTACTTTAATGGTGGCGTTTGAATGTCAACGACACTCGAGTTCATTTCGGAAAGGGAAGGGACCCTGCTAGGTAATGCAATTGGGATAAAGAGCAAAAAAGGTTTATGTTAAGTTGCTGTATTTTAGTGTTGCTAATTGAATAGTTTGAAAAGCTGAGGTGTGTCATACAGTTCTAAAACTTTATGTGCTTTCAGTCTTCCTTGTTGGTTGATTGAAGGTTTAAAGTCATCGATCCAGGAGGTGGCGACAGTCACTCATTGTCGCCCGTCGCTGTTGCAGAAGCTGGATTTTGGCGCGCCTTCTTCTCGACACGGTCACCAGGCGAAACGGGCTCTTGATGTGCGCCAGCTAATGCTTCCCGTCCGCGACAACTCGCGGGAGCGTCACACAACACACCTGCTCCACCGCCCAACTCCAGCCAGACCCTCTGCCCGCGCTCCACGCGGCAGAGTTAACACCACCAAAGATCCTAAACACTTTGGTTCTTCACACGACCTATCGATGTAATCGGTCGATAACATAGTTTTCCCTAGGCAAGAGCCAGCGTAAAATACAAATAGTATTACAAAACAAACCAATTATACATCGACATAAATGCATAAAACAATTACAATATATAAAGACACAGAAATGTCATATCTTCAAGTAACAGAATAAGGAAAAAATTCATAGCATATTAGATGGAAATAGGAGGATATGCATTTCCGGCTTTACAATTGGATTGGACACAGAGGGCCCTTGGAGTTCCCTCGACGGTCGCCAGATCTAACACCTATGGACTTTTACTTGTGGGTAACTGTGAAAGATAACGTCTGTCGACGGAAACCATGCTTTCTGGTCAAACTTCACCAGGAGAGTAAAGATACATATGGAACGATCTCCACTTCTGTTATGTGTTCAGTCGCCAACGGTGAACATTTTGAACATTTAATGTAACCAGGTGCTGAACTGAAGGTTTTACAACATGTGTGACCAATTATTAAGTGTAAAATAAACACATATGTAATACTTTTCGTTCCTTAGGGTGTGTATACATTTTTCTGGTGGACTCTGTAGTTTACCAGTCTGCTTCCTCTTCTTTGTGTACGCTACTCCGCGCTCTGCACTCGCTGGTGGTGCACCGCGTCTTATACTCGTCAATCGCTGCGTTCGATGTAAGTGTCCTGGTGTTCACTGGATATTTCTTATCCCCGGTAGTCGTCCGTAGTAATATCTGGTGTCACTTTGCCATTGACTTTGTTTTTCAGCACCTAGCCCGACCGCTGTTTCCTAAAATGCTACATGGAACTTTTTTTTCTATTTGTACTACTGCGTGTAAAACTATTATTATCTCCAGTCTCTCCTTTATTTTCAGTATAACGTCTGAGAGCCCGGAACCGCCTGTTCCCTCACACGATCTGCACCACCTTGAACTTTCTCGCTGTGAGCATTCCCTATTAAAGAGTAGACACAGATAGCGCTCTGGTAGCTATGCCACTACGCCACCTGCTGGGAGACGACTTTGAAACCGTTATCAGTACATCTACTAACCACCACGTAGCATACATATGCCGTAATTAAAATCAAAATCGACGTCGTTTTCTAGGTGTAAGAATTTTTTCCGGCAATATAATTCTATTTTAAACGTTTGGTGGATACAGTTACATATCACGTGTAACCAACATGAAAACTAAAATATATTCCATGTCATTGAATTGCAGTTTACTTGGTTCCAACATCTGTGTGTAGGAGAGCGTTAGTAGTGAGGTAGGGATAAAAGCTGACCACTGAATACATTCATGTCCGTTGTGCATTCCGACGGACTTGGCAATTCTAGCAGGACACCGCGACACCCCACACGCCCAGAATTGCTACAGAGTGACTCCAGGAATACTGTTCTGTGTTTAAACACTTCCGATGGCCACCAAAATACACAGACATGAACATTATTGAGCATATCTGGGATGCCTTGCAAAGTGCTGTTCAGAAGAGATAATCCTTGAAAGTGACAGAAGAGCAACTCTTACGGATTTCTGGATAGCTCTGCAGGATTCATGGCGTCTGTTCCCTCCAGCACTACTTCAGACATTGGTCGAGTCCATGCCACGTCGTGTTGCGTCACTTCGGCGTGCTGGTCGTGGCCCTACACGATATAGGGCAGGTGTACCAGTTTCCATGGCTCTTCAGTGTACTCAGCACTACAAGTGCGAAATTAGGGCACCACATGGGTAAAGTACATAAAATGTTTTGATATCATTATTCCATTAAAGTATTTATATCTGCGTTTATTACATTGTTTTATATAATTTCAAGGAAATATCCTTAGTGATAAATAGAGCATTCGGAAAGAATTCGCAGGAAGATTTGAGAAGTAGATGAGTGGTGCTATTGGTTTTGAAAGGTGTCCGCTATATTTACATATTTGTCAACTCCCATACATTCAGCTTGTTCCGTATCTACAGTATTATGTACGGGCAACCTTTGCTTTTATCTGTGAACTCACTGATTGACTTTCACTGTGACGTCTGCTACGGTAGTTTCTGTTGAACTACACTCCTGGAAATTGAAATAAGAACACCGTGAATTCATTGTCCCAGGAAGGGGAAACTTTATTGACACATTCCTGGGCTCAGATACATCACATGATCACACTGACAGAACCACAGGCACATAGACACAGGCAACAGAGCATGCACAATGTCGGCACTAGTACAGTGTATATCCACCTTTCGCAGCAATGCAGGCTGCTATTCTCCCATGGAGACGATCGTAGAGATGCTGGATGTAGTCCTGTGGAACGGCTTGCCATGCCATTTCCACCTGGCGCCTCAGTTGGACCAGGGTTCGTGCTGGACGTGCAGACCGCGTGAGACGACGCTTCATCCAGTCCCAAACATGCTCAATGGGGGACAGATCCGGAGATCTTGCTGGCCAGGGTAGTTGACTTACACCTTCTAGAGCACGTTGGGTGGCACGGGATACATGCGGACGTGCATTGTCCTGTTGGAACAGCAAGTTCCCTTGCCGGTCTAGGAATGGTAGAACGATGGGTTCGATGACGGTTTGGATGTACCGTGCACTATTCAGTGTCCCCTCGACGATCACCAGTGGTGTACGGCCAGTGTAGGAGATCGCTCCCCACACCATGATGCCTGGTGTTGGCCCTGTGTGCCTCGGTCGTATGCAGTCCTGATTGTGGCGCTCACCTGCACGGCGCCAAACACGCATACGACCATCATTGGCACCAAGGCAGAGGCGACTCTCATCGCTGAAGACGACACGTCTCCATTCGTCCCTCCATTCACGCCTGTCGCGACACCACTGGAGGCGGGCTGCACGATGTTGGGGCGTGAGCGGAAGACGGCCTAACGGTGTGCGGGACCGTAGCCCAGCTTCATGGAGACGGTTGCGAATGGTCCTCGCCGATACCCCAGGAGCAACAGTGTCCCTAATTTGCTGGGAAGTGGCGGTGCGGTCCCCTACGGCACTGCGTAGGATCCTACGGTCTTGGCGTGCATCCGTGCGTCGCTGCGGTCCGGTCCCAGGTCGACGGGCACGTGCACCTTCCGCAGACCACTGGCGACAACATCGATGTACTGTGGAGATCTCACGCCCCACGTGTTGAGCAATTCGGCGGTACGTCCACCCGGCCTCCCGCATGCCCACTATACGCCGTCGCTCAAAGTCCGTCAACTGCACATACGGTTCACGTCCACGCTGTCGCGGCATGCTACCAGTGTTAAAGACTGCGATGGAGCTCCGTATGCCACGGCAAACTGGCTGACACTGACGGCGGCGGTGCACAAATGCTGCGAAGCTAGCGCCATTCGACGGCCAACACCGCGGTTCCTGGTGTGTCCGCTGTGCCGTGCGTGTGATCATTGCTTGTACAGCCCTCTCGCAGTGTCCGGAGCAAGTATGGTGGGTCTGACACACCGGTGTCAATGTGTTCTTTTTTCCATTTCCAGGAGTGTACTTACAGGCGTGACGGACGTAAGCAGATGTGGTGTAATGGTGAGTAGACGTTAGGCATGCTTCGACGAGATGAGAAGGCGAACTTTCTCACGGTATGATAAGAGAGCAGCAGTTGGGTTCGTGTGAGAGAGAGTAATGTGAGAGGAGCAATTGGGTTCGTATGCGTGAAGTGTTTGAGATAAGTATAAAACTCCTCTCGATGATTATGTGGATTATAAGGTAACGTCGTTGCATTAGTATGTGTGTGCTGAACCGTGCGGTCTTGTGATATTTCTTGATCAGGCAGTATATGTTATGGCAGGGTGGTCTATATGATCACCATTCAGTGGGGCAGATTTCCATTTGCTTACAAACTGTATGTAATGCACGCTTTCATGCACAAAATAGGTTTTTTATTTGCTATAGCTCTTCTAACGAATGTTAACGAAATGGTCTTTGTATGACTGCACTGAGAGCAGCAGGTGTTGTTATTTCTGAATTATGTACAAAGTTCGTTACACTGAAACAAAACAAATAGAAAGATAATGCGATTGTTATACGGGTTACCCCTACCAGTTACCCAAACCAGTTACCCAGAAGTGTGAAAACAGAAGAGAATTCATCCTGCCATCAGATAGTTTTTATTCGCTATGAAAAGGTTGCTGATAAAATAAAGAGGCTATTGTGGTATATTTTAGCAATACGAATAAAATCATTGTACAGAAACTATTCTGTAAGAATAAGAACAAATGAAACTGTGTAGACCCCCCCCCCTCTCGAAATTCTGTCTCCTACTTACTCCCACTCTCTTAATGTGGGCCCCCCACATTCTACCTCATATTCCTCAATGTTGTTTCTCATCCTGCCTCTATGCCTATTTCATATGTTAGAATCCTCGTATAATCATAGAATCAGACAAGGCTACCCCCCGTCACCCAGTATTGAACGTGTACGGGACGATTACAAAGCTTCCGTTTGAAGACGTTGCCACAGCGAAAATGCAAAGTAACGTGACTCCGATGGAGTATATACGTACATACAGACATGTAGGCGAGGGGTCAGTGTAGCATTCGTGTCTCTCCGATGTGCGTGCAGTAAATGAGCGAACTTTTAACTGTGGTGACGTTACTGCCAAATGCGAGAAAACAGGAACAGTGTCCTGTTATTATTTTCTGGCGAGCCGAAGGACAACCACCGGTAGACTTCCATCGGAGAATTATGAGTCTGTATGGCGCAGCATGTCTATCAAAAACTGCGACAAGGGGTGTTGCTGCTTCACGGTAATACACGTCCCTATATCGTAAATGTTGAAAAAGAGAAGTTACTCCAAGTCAAGTGGGAGGCACTCGAGCACCCACACCATAGTCCTGACCTGTTCCTATTCAGTCCCTCACGAAACGTCTGTAGGATGAGGCAGTCCAGCAGACAGTTATGTACTTCTTCGCGCAGCACGGCACGCTTTACCAAACGGGTACCTTCAACCTTGTGCGTCAGTAACATGATTTCTCACAGCGATTTTGCATGATTGGCCTATCAATTCTGGATTGTACGCTCTTCTAACGGAAACTTTTAGATCGCTCCTTGTATAGATAGGCCGATTTCAACATAGAACTAATGAATTCTCTTACAACACATGGGAAAATACTTACGGAAGTACAATTTCTAGCGATCAGTTAGTTAGTTTATGCGGTAGGCACTATGCAAGGTAAAACATGCTGTCGAAAATATAATCTGATATGATCTACTTATCAAACAAAAATAATGCCCTTCCACAGCGAAAATTGTCATTGAGTATAAAATCATAGAGCAAGGTTTTCACATGGCATGTCGTACATCACACGAGCCCTGTCAAACGTGGTAGATTTAGACATTTCGTGGGTCAGTGAATACACGCAGGGCCACAATGTAAGACTTGTAACCGGACCCATTTACGTAATGACGCTTGCAGTACCATATAGTGAGTAAAATTTCGTTGGTTCTTTTTTGTTTCCGTAACGTTTCCTCCTTCTTCGATAGTTGTTGTTGTTGTGGTCTTCAGTCCAGAGACTGGTTTGATGCACCTCTCCATGCTACTCTATCCTGTGCAAGTTTCTTCAACTGCCTGTACCTACTGCAAACTACGTCCTTCTGAATCTGCTTAGTGTATTCATCTCTTGGTCTCCCTCTTCGATTTTTACCCTCCACGCTGCCCTCCAATACTAAAATGGTGATCCCTCGATGTCTCAGAACATGTCCTGCCAACCGATCCCTTCTTCTAGTCAAGTTGAGCCACAAGCTCCGCTTCTCCCCGATTCTATTCAATACCTCCTCATTAGTTGTGTGATCTACCCATCTAATCTTCAGCATTATTCTGTAGCACCACATTTCAAAAGCTTCTATTCTCTTCTTGGTTAAACTATTTATCGTCCACGTTTCACTTCCATACAAGGCTACACTTCATACAAATACTTTCAGAAACGACTTCTTGACATTTAAATCTGTACTTGATGTTAACAAATCTTTCTTCTTCAGAAACGCTTTCCTTGCCATTGCCAGTCTACAATTTATATTCTCTCTACTTCGACCATCATCAGTTATTTTGCTCCCCAAATGGCAAAACTCCTTTACTACTTTAAGCGTCCCATTTCCTAATCTGATTCCCTCAGCATCACCCTACTTAGTTCGACTACATTCCATTATCCTCGTTTTGCTTTTGTTGACGTTCATCTTATACCCTCCTTTCAAGACACTGTCCATTCCGTTCCTGCTCTTCCAAGTCCTTTGCTGTCTCTGACAGAATTACAATGTCATCAGCGAACCTCAAAGTTTTTATTTCTTCTCCATGGATTTTAATACCTGCTCCGAACTTTTCTATTGTTTCCTTTACTGCTTGCTCAATATACAGATTGAATAACATCGGGGATTGGTTACAACCCTGTATCACACCCTTCCCAACCACTGCTTCCCTATCATACCCCTCGACTCTTATAACTGCAATTTGCTTTCTGTACAAATTGTAAATAACCTTTCGCTCCCTCTATTTTACCCCTGCCACCATAGTACTCCAATCAACATTGTCAAAAGCTTTCTCTAAGTCTGCAAATGCTAGAAACGTAGGTTTGCCTTTCCTTAATCGTTCTTCTAAGATAAGTCATAGGGTCAGTATTGCCTGACGTGTTCCAACATTTCTACGGAATCCAAACTGATCTTCCCCGAGGTCGGCTTCTACTAGTTTTTCCATTCGTCTGTAAAGAATTCGCGTTAGTATTGTGCAGCTGTGAATTATTAAACTGATAGTTCGGTAATTTTCACATCTGTCAACGCCTGCTTTCTTTGGGATTGGAATTATTATTTTTTTCTTGAAGTCTGAGGGTATTTCGCCTATCTCATACATCTTGCTCACCAGATGGCAGAGTTTTGTCAGGAGTGGCTCTCCCAAGGCTGTCAGTAGTTCTAATGGAATTTTTTCTACTCTGGGGGCCTTGTTTCGACGAAGGTCTTTCAGTGCTCTGTCAAACTTTTCACGCAGTATCATATCTCCCATTTCATCTTCATCCTCTTCCATTTCCATAATATTGACTTCAAGTACATCCCCCTAGTATAGACTCTCTATATACTCCTTCCACCTTTCTGCTTTACCTTCTTTGCTTAGAAATGGGTTTCCATCTGAGCTCTTGATATTCTTAAAGGTGGCTCTCTTTCTCCAAAGGTCTCTTTAATTTTCCTGTAGGCAGTATCTATCTTATCCCTAGTGATATATGCCTCTATAGCCTAACATTCGTCATCTAGCCATCCATGCTTAGCCACTTTGCACTTCCTTTTGATTTCATTTTTGAGACGTTTCTATTAATTTCTGCCTGCTTCATTTAGGGTATTTTTATATTTTCTCCTTTCATCAATTAAATTCAATATGTCTTCTGTTACCAAAGGATTTCTACCAGCCCTCATCTCTTATCTAGTTGATCCTCTGCTGCCTTCACTATTTCATCTCTCAGAGCTACCCATTCTTCTTCTTCTGTACTTCTTTCCCCCATTCCTGTCAATTGTTCCCTTATGCTCTCCCCGAAACCCCGTGCAACCTCTAGTTCTTTCAGTTTATCCAGGTCCCATCTCCTTAAATTCCCACCTTTTTGCAGTTTCTTCAGTTTTAATCCACAGTTCAAATCCTATACATTGTGGTCAGAGTCCACATCTGCCCCTGGAAATGTCTTACAATTTAAAACCTGGTTCCTAAATCTCTGTCTTACCATTATATAATCTATCTGATATCTTCTAGTATCTCCAGGGTCCTTCCATGTGTACAACATTCTTTCATGATTCTTGAACCAAGTGTTAGCTATGATTAAGTTATGCTCTGCGGAAAATTCTACCAGGCGGCTTCCTCTTTCATTTCTTAGCCCCAATCCATATTCACCTACTACGTTTCCTTCTCTCCCTTTTCCTAGTCTCGAATTCGAGTCACCTATGACTATTAAATTTTCGTCTCCCTTCACTATCTGAATAATTTCTTTTATCTCATCATACACTTCATCAATCTGTCCGTCATCTGCAGAGCTGGTTGGCATATAAACTTGTACTACTGCGGTAGGCGTGGGCTTCATGTCTATCTTGACCACAATAATGCGTTCACTATGCTGTTTGTAGTAGCTTACCCGTACTCCTACTTTTTTATTCATTATTAAATCTACTCCTGCATTACCCCTATTTGATTTTGTATTTATAACCCTGTATTCACCTGACCAAAAGTCTTATTCCTCCTGCCACCGAACTTCACTAATTCACACTATATCTAACTTTAACCTATCCATTTCCCTTTTTTGAAATTTTCTAACCTACCTGCCCGATTAAGGGATCTGACATTCCACGCTCCGATCCGTAGAATGCCAGTTTTCTTTCTCCTGATAACGACGTCCTCTTGAATAGTCCCCGCCCAGAGATCCGAATGGGGGACTATTTTAACTCCGGAATATTTTACGCAAGAGGACGCCATCATCATTTAACCATACAGTAAAGCTGCATGCCCTCGGGAAAAATTACGGCTGTAGTTTCCACTTGCTTTCAGCCGTTCGCAGTACCAGAACAGCAAGGCCATTTTGGTTAGTGTTACAATGCCAGATCAGTCAATCATCCAGACCGTTGCCCCTGCAACTACTGAAAAGGCTGCTGCCCCTCTTCAGGAACCACACGTTTGGCTGGCCTCTCAACAGATACCCCTCCGTTGTGCTGTCACCTACGGTACGGCTATCTGTATCGTTGAGGCACGCAAGCCTCCCCACCAACGGCAAGGTCCATAGTTCATGGGGTTCTTCGATAGTATTCCGTTCAAATTTGACGACATTCTGAGCAGTAGTTCATGTTTTATATCGTTTTCATACTGAAACTTCAACTGACAGCGTTTTGAACTGCTAGATTTTCAATAACTGACATGAGAGGACATATGTCAGGCAGCAGACTCGATTTTCGTTGAAGCTTGAGTAGGGTCCACGTGAGATTATATCAAATTACGAAGTCCAGAGCTTCCCTGGATTTGTTAAGACATTGCCGGCAGAGTTCAGTAGATATGACATGCCAGTTTTCTGCTGATCACTTGTCTGTTTCGTGACTTGTTATCCGTCTCTGGCTGCATGCAGTACTTTTGTTTTAAACTTCGCTTTGAACGACTAGGATGATATATGAACATTCAATTTCTGTTCTTTCCTTATTGTTTCCTATTTCGCTATCAATCCTTCATCTTCTCCTTACGTTGTTTTATTCTTTCTTCTGTCCGCCCCGATAACTGAGTGGTCGGCGTGACGGATTGCCGTCCTACGGACCTGGGTTCGATTCTCGGCTGGGTCGGGAATTTTCTCCGCTGAGGGACTGGGTTTGGTGCTGTCATTATCGTCATTTCATCCTCATCAGGCGCGCGGGTAGCCCAATGTGGCGTCGAATGTTATAAGACCTGCACCAAGGTGGCCGGACCTGCCCTGCAAGGGGCCTGCAAGCCAATGACGCCAAACACTTTTTTTGTGATGAAATCTTATGGGACGTAACTGCTAAGGTCATCAGACCCTAAGCTTACACACTACGTAACCTCAATTATCCTAAGGACAAACACACACACCCATCCCCGAGGGAGGATTCGAACCTCCGCCAGGACCAGCCGTACAGTCCAAGACTGCAGCGCCCGAGACCGCTCGGCTAATCCTGCGGGGCGCCAAACGCTTATTTCCATTTCATTCTTTCTTCTTTCTGTATTGTTATCGATTTTTCATTTCTTACTCATAGAATGCCTTCTGTATTTCGTAATTTATGCTTAAAAATGTTTTGTCCGTTACATCCGATTAATTGATGTTATTTCTTTCTAGTTATTTTATTTCCGTAATCCTTGCTATCGTTGATTTCATTTTCGAGAAAAGCTGGATTTTGTGTTCAAGGAAGATTCGCCATAACTTTTGCAGTTACTTCAGACATCTTCTTTGTCTACTTCCTCGTCATTTTTCAAACGTCTGTTGTTCGTATTGCACCCATAACTATTTTCTAAGAATACTTCTTTATAATATCTCTGTGCTGTTCAGCTTATAGTTCATCGTCAAAAAAAATGCGTGTGAACATTCTGGTCTTACAACTGTCGTGCAGTACTTTTATTTTGTATTTCTAAATATGCATATCTAGTTGTAGATGTTTTGTCAGACCGTAAGCTCGTTCCATTTCATTAATTATTTCTTAAAGAACAGAGTACCGTAAAAAAATGAAACACCTACAGCCGTTCTTATGTTGTAATTTATTTCGTAGCTACCAGTTTCGGGACTTCAGTGCACCACCTTCAGTCTGCAGTTGATGCTGAAGGGGTTATCGCGATTCATATATAAGATGCATCAGTGGCCAACAACTGGTTTATGCAGACTAACTGTAACTGTGGTGTCGCCTCTCCAACCGTCAACTGTCAACAAACAGTTGAAGACATCACAACTACAGATACTCTGCGCAAACCGATTGTTGGCCACTTATGCGTAGTATACATGACTCGCAATGACCCCTTCAGCATCAACTAAAGCATTAATATGGTGCACTGAAGCGGTGAAACTGGTAGCTACACAATAAGTGACAACATTTTCTTACACTAGCGAACGGCCGTAGTCCCGCAAACCTCCTGCCATGCGGATGGACACACAAAGTGGATGTCCGTATGAACGAAACAGCACTTCTCTGCCAAGCACCCAAATTATCTTATAATGACGTCTTATAAGAAGTCACTGTCAGGAAACGTTTGCAAACATCTTCTTGGGAATTAATCACATGGAACAACTTTATCTATAAATTCTGCCGTAGTTACTGGGGTTCATCAGCAGATACGAATCGAGCTTCTGAGACCAATTTAGTGTCTACTACGGTTGTACAGTATGCTCCGGCGCAGCTGAAGATTCCTCAGCTAAATAAGTTTGACACTCAGCTCAATACAATCATGAGAATAATGTGTAGCTTCCAACTCGGCCACAAAGTACCACCTCTGTTGGCATGAGAAGGAATCCTATTGAAAGATTATCCGAAAAAATCAATAAATTCACTTTCCATCCATAAAGATATACCCGGGTTAACAATAAATCGATATCGTTACAGAAATCAACCCCCTGCAACTGGCTCAACACCTTGCTGATAGCAGCTTCACCGTTGACAGAAAATGGGTGGAACCTGGATTAAGAATGCTGCATCTCAAGTACAGCATCCTGTTGACCCTGTATAGAGCTAAAAGGGCTCTGAAATCTGGCGTCTTGAGCGGAAGAATAGAAATCGCATTGAAACAGGATACATCGTGTGCGTACAACCTACACAAATTAGGTAAGCAGTGCGTACCAAGCTGTAATATCAATTTCCTCGAAGCGACGGTTTACATCTGTCAACAGGGTGTATACGGCCCGGGACATCCGGGAGTTCCGGGAGAAACCCTGGAATTTTTTCATCCGGGGCAAATCCTGGAAAAAACGCGGGAATTTTTTAGAATTCCGGGATTTTTCATTGTTTTAGATTTCAGTTAAATTTTTGTAGGTTTGACGTGTAAGATATGATACGCCGACAAAGAACTTTAGCCCACTACTGCTGAATAATACTGCTGCAATGAAACATAAATCAGAAAATAACACCAAAATAAAAGTTTAGTTGCATAGAAAATGGGTAATTTGCACAATGAACAGAACAGTTTGCCGACACCGAAAAGTGTCGACGGCTTTAGGTCGAAGATTATGCAGTACTTCCGTAACAACTAACGTGCATTCGATGTGCAAGACGTCACAATTGTTTACATTTCTAACAGATCACTGGAAAATATTACGAATAGTGGCTTGAGAAACGCTACTTTCAAAAGTAAATTTCCACGCCAGATGATTTATGTTAGGTGTGAGAATGTGCTGTGAATTTCTTAAACCACAGGGCGTTATAACTCTCATTCAAAACGTAACACTTTGAGAATCAGCCATTTAAAAAATTTTGGGCCCAGATGATGTCATTTATGCCTTTATTTAACATTTTACCGGCACATTTGTATTTGATACGACTTAACGTAAAACACACGCTAAAAAAAGACCGAGTTTCAAGTTAGTTTTCATACTTAATGTTTTTCTTTCATAGATAAAAAATTACGCAATCGATTGCAAAAAGTATAATTGACCTTCAAAAAAGGTGCATAATGTGTTACTGAGCAATGTCACAAGTCTCTTCATGCCAGAACACTTCGACTTTTCTATAGTATAGAAAATACCAAGTGTTCTGGCCTGCAGAGCAATACCAGTTCGCTTCTTTTCTACTTTTTTTGCCGGTGAATTGTCTCTTCGTCTCCGAACAGCTCTAACGTTCGCTACGACTTCTTTCTAACTAATCCTATAAATAGACAACAGAAGGCAGCACTAGTCAAGTGACAGGTAGCGCGCGACAGCCGTACCTTGCTCTCCTACGAAATTAGTCCAGTTTTAGAGCGAAAACCTGTATCAAGCGCAGTTACTATATTCCCCGCTCTAAAGTTAGCTTTCAATAAGGACAAGTATGTCTTTTACCCCTTCCATTCCTAAATTTTTCTGATTTTCTTATCGTTTTATTTAAATACAAAAGCTTGCGGTTTAATCGTTGTTAAAGACCTTTAATTACTTTCTTTCGTTTTAGAATAATAAGAGATTATTTCCGTAACATATTTTGTGCATTTTTACAGTCTTTTCTTTTCGGATTTTCGTGTTGCTATATTTTACCTCTGATCTGTGTTTTAATACTAAATTTCTTAAATTAGATTTATTTTTCAAATATTTCTGAATCACAAAAGTTATTGTTTGAAATGAATATTTAAACATCTGTGGGAGTTAGCTGTTGAAAATAAATAATGCTATCATATTCATTTGTTTTAAGTACATTTTATTAAAGAAACATTTTAATTATTATTAGACAATACAAAAAATAATTTAGAAGGAAGTACCATGTTTAACAACAAATACTCTAATTTAGGAATTGACTTTGGAGAATAAATCAGTTGGAGCTGTGTGCGAGAGCATTGATCCTTTCTGTAATAGATTCTCGCTCTATCTGAGCGTTTTGAATGGTCCCCTCAAGTTTTGCCTTCTTCTCTTTAAGGTTTCTTATTTCTGAATCAACAATCTTCCTTTTAGTCAGATGATCCTTTTCCTGGATGACTCGTCGTTTCGATTTTTGAGGTCTTCAGCATATCGATCTCGCGAGTTTCTTACAGAGTGTATAAGGGACTTTGTTACAGTCACTCCTTGGACTAGTGTAAAAGGGAATTTGTTACAGTCACTCCTTGGACTCCGCCTTGTGTCTTGACTGCGTCGTACACCAGTCTTCTGCTCACTATAGATTGTTCCCTCATATTCTCGAAGAGGCACTCTTTGTTCACCGAGAATCCTCGCTCCGCAGCTGCTTGACCTTGCGACAAAGTGAGCGCGATTTCCCTTGCGTTCTGCAGCTCGTGGCACGTTGAATTCTGGTTCTTGAGACATTTCATCCAGAACTCATCCAGCCGTTGCTCCTTTTTGTTGAATGTTTCGAATTTTGTTTTGCAGTTCTTCTTTACAACAGAAGCGTATTGCGCTTCTGCTTTATCGGCACATCTACCGTCCATCCAATTGCTCTCCACCAAAATCTGTAGAAAGGAAAGAAATCGTTTGTGACCAGCCAACCTGCACGCTATTGTGGGATCAAAGCAACTTACAGCTTTCCTCAACCTAAGGTGTAAGGGAGATTTCTCCATCAACTTTGACACGAGCTTGATCATTCCTCTTCTGCATTCGTTCCGGAACTTAGCGATTTCTAGGACTGTGAAAGACCTGCACTTTCTGAACTCACTCTTGACGGTGAAGCCAATCTTTACGTGGTTCACACCCAAAAGATTGGATTCTTTGTCCAAATTAACTGACGGTGAGATCTTCGGTGGCTGGACAAATCGTATCTTCGTTGTCTCCATTATCTCTGTCAAAGCAGAGTGGAGGAACAGTGCTAGCGGCCAATCGGATTGTAAATCCTTTAAGAAAGGTGTCAAGTTTCCAGCAAGAGTCTTGAAAAAGGCAATTTTCGGGCCGAGTAGCTTGTCCTTGACGTGATTCTCCACTACTGCGTAGCTAGCACATTTTGGTTTGTTTTTTTCTCCCAGCTTTGCAACAAATATTCGCAGAAACGGAAGCATTACTAGAGCTCGCTCAGCGACATCCACATTTTCCAGCCATCGGATAGCGCAAAACATTAAGGGAAACAGTTCCGATTCCGTTGTCGAAATATACAGAGCTGTTCTGGCAGGGACATCCTTAAAAAGTTTGTACAAGGCACGTAAAAACTGAATTATCATCCACTGTTTTTCCTGAATTGCGGACTTGAAGACGCCGTGAACAACGTGAAGCCCACACGTTCCAATTTCCAATTAAACGGTGTCTACTCTTTGAATTTCTTTCAAATAATTTTTAAGTTCCCTTAACAATGCGAGGTTGACGTTAGGGCCGTCCATCGATACTTGTAAAAGTTTTTTCATTGCTTCGCCGGGAATTTTTTTTTCTTGAAGGACTCGAGTAGCTTAGCTGCCGTCGAACTGCCTAGAAAAGCCGATGCGTAGTAACGGGTGCACACAAGATTTTTTTAATGTCCCAATAACTCACTTTTGCACACCTTGTTCAAGGATTCGTCAAAACAAACAACAATCCGTGATGATTTTACGAGGTCAGATTTAATTTCAGACTCAAAGGAGGGAGCTAGTCCATATTGCACGATATAACCTATTTTGTCCTTTTGTAAACGCATGCTCTTGGCCACTTCACTGTTGGGGAACATTGCGGGGAAAAGTAACACGTCGTTCGCAGAACTACGCAGTGACTTGTCTGAAACGATGCACTCTAAACACCACAATATTTCCGCCTTTGTTACTTCGTCTATTATCGTCATCTCATCAATTTCTCTCAGTTTATCCCCGGGTTTTGACACTGCAGTGACATCCTCCTCCTGCGAAGGCGCAGCAATTCCAGCGGCCAATGCTGTTGACCCAGCTGAATCCGCAGATGTGGTAGTGGTCTGCTGGGTTGAAGTGGTCGACGTCGTTCGGGTGTAGGGACATACAAACTTGCTGTGCTTCTCATGGCAGCTGCTTTCGCGACGTGCTTCTTGGATTTTGTCTTGTGACTGGTAAGAGCCGATCTTCCCATAGTACGGATGTTAAAGAGGGTCCCTGGACATAATCCACATTTAGCACTATAAAGGTCTGTGGGTACTTTCACCAATCAGTCCTTGAATGCTGGATCTGAAAGCTAGCTATCTTGATCGCAGTGATTATTGGTGGGCAACCTTTATTGGAGAAACAGGAACGATGTATGTAAATAAGGATGCGTCTCGTTATTACACATAATGAAATATGACACCTACCTTGTCAGTTTATCAAACTTTGCCCCAAACGTGCGCTGAACTGAATTAAACAGGTGAGCCGAGCACACTGACTACTGACAGACTGCGTGATTTGAAAAGCGAGCGAGGCACGTTTGACAACACTGTCTCTGCCAAGCAACAATCAGCGTTAATTATAATATTATTAGTAGCGATGCATTTGTTGACCCTTTAAGAAACTATGAACGACAAGACTTATCAACCAGTCTTACTCCAGTAATATGTTGCAAGTTTCTGGCTAATTTTACATGTACAGTACAGCACCTCAATTATAAAGACGAAAGATATTAAGGGCACCGCGCTCATCAACCAAAGTTCTGAAGGCTTCGCCACCTTTTCGTTTCAGCTTATTCCTTACCATGAGGCTGCTTCTCCTCTCTCTCTCTCTCTCTCTCTCTCTCTCTCTCTCTATCTGTCTGTCTGTCTGTCTGTTTGTCTGTCTCTGTCTATCGGCTGCTAGTGGTTACTTGCTCTCGTCTCCCATCCACGATTTCTAAGTCATGAAGTCTGCCGGTTACGAACGACTTGGCCTCCCAGTTACTTTACAGCGGAGGCGCTCTACAGTATGTAAAATTTCCGAAGTGCTGTAGGGCTTGGTAGACCTTCTGTTGTAAATATTCCGATTTTAATTTAAAGCATAGATTCTGTACCAGCGTACACGTTGATTTACTTGTATAGGTATGATTTACCCGCGCTTAATTTTAAAATATGGTTTTACTTGACATCCAGTATATTGATAATGTCGCTTATTAGGTATCCCTCCGTACCGAGAATGTAATGAACGCTGTTCCGCTGTTAGTGTTGTTTTACGTTATGTTTTCTTGCTGTTTTTGGCGTACTTGCTAGCCCCCTCTCCATATTTTTCTCCTAATAAAGTCCGCAGCAAAGGAAACACACTGGATGAAAATTCAGTTTGTACATGCCTTGTAAAACCTATTCAAGGATTTCCATTCCAGAGTATCTCTGTATATTTGGACCACGAAATCGAAACGTTTGCTCTTGAAGTTTTGCGTGATCCGATGGCTGGAGAACTTGGATGTTGCGGAGTGCGCTCTAATATCTGTGAACGTTTGTTGCAAAGACAGAGCACAAAAACAACCCGAAATGTGCTAGCTACCCGGTAGTCTATGATCATCTGAAGAACATGCTACTCGCCTCAATAAACTCGTATTTCAAGACTCTTGCTCTAGACTTTACTTCTTTAATTATTGACCAACTTACGTAATGTTTTTGTTTAACGATTATCTGCCAGCTAGTATTTTCCTGTAATACTGTCTCGAGGTTTTTTTTCTCTTTACATACGCCAAGTTACATTTTTTGGCATTGGATGTGTAAATGGCAATTGTTTTATTTGTATTTAATCACGGTAACAGCGGCTGTATTATTATGGCGTTTCACGGTATTGGTATTTTGAGCAGGCATGTAACGATGTTAGTTGCTGAAAGCGATGGCTCGTCTTTCGTGTGATAGATTGCTGTCTTGGTCACCTCACCTCATCATCTCAGCTCGCAGCGATGTCTCTTCCCATTTCATCCAGTCACTGGATCGTTTTGCGTTGACCAGTTGACACCGTGGTGACTGCTCCTATTGTGTTCCATCCTTCATTGCAACTCCAGTCCCAGTCAGGCAGAACGCAGAATGCTCGCAAAGATCCTTGCTGTGAGTGCTCCCAGCCTTACGTCAGTGGGTGTTTAAATGTTGTACAGTATATTCGGAGTTTCGAATAAAAACAATGTAAAAGTTGTGGCATCACTCTTCGAGAAAACATGACATCGACTACAGCTAAGTATAAACTTCACTTTGTAAAGGTTCTCCTAAATCGCTGCAGCCATGATCACGAAATAAAAAGTAAATAAATTGTGTTATTGGAAAACGGCATCTGGAAAGGTTAGGGGTTTTATACTTCCGAGCACTTTAGGAAACGTGATACATCAAAAAACAACGCGTTTTGGAAAGATCTTTGACTCGCATCGGCATTTGAACTGCATGTTTGCGTAATATGAAAGTATATGTATGAAATACATCAAATACAGCAGTTTAGTTCCTGCCTAACGATGACTTCCGAGAAAAAACAGCAAAACATTGTTAATGCCCAATGTTATATGTGAAAGTTCAGTTTTTCGTGAAGATATAGTGTACTTACATTACTTTAACCCATTAACCTTTAGTCTTTGTATGGTCGTGCTACTTAACAATGATGCTGCTAGTGGTTGATTACATAACATGTCTTACGCTCTGAACGAGGCCCACGAGAAAGACAGGCCGCGGCGCGTACGTCACGAAGAACGGCCTGAGCTCGCTCGTTCCTTTAACTCAGCGGGCAAAATGCGTTTCTAAATCTGTTAACTCGCAACTGGGTGCGTGCATACTAACGTGAATTGCATCTTGTAGTGGAATCCGTTGGCCGGCCGCTGGTGGCCGAGCGGTTCTCGCGCTACAGTCTGGAACCGCGCGACCGCTACGGTCGCAGGTTCGAATCCTGCCTCGGGCATGGATGTGTGTGTTGTCCTTAGGTTAGTTAGGTTTAAGTAGTTCTAAGTTCTAGGGGACTTATGACCTCAGCAGTTAAGTCCCATAGTGCTCAGAGCCACCTTGGAATCCGTTATTATGAAGTTTTACTGATTACTGTTCGTACAAGAAAATTTAAAATCAATTCTCGATAGAAATGGTATAACCGCTCGTTTATAGCATTTAGTCTCTTCTTAGTATCAGTTCTCCTTTCATAGAAGATGTGGTGCCTTACGCAACTGACAATCATTTTGGTATGATTTCAACTGCCAAATTAGAGTATGTTAGTAGGCCTACGGACTTCTTATCCCTGTAGGACTAATAATAGCGGATTACAATAGGCGATGCAATTCTCGTTCGAACATACACATCTAGTTACGAGTTAACCGGTGTAGAAACGCACTTCGCTGAGTTGAGCGAGCTCGGCCTACCTTCGTAACGTACGCGCCGCGCCCTGCCTTTCTCGTAGGCCCCGTGCTCTGAATAAGTGCCGTTATTCGCTAGCGCGATCACGTGACATGAGCTATGACTGGCTCACGAAACTGCATCGCTCAACGCAATCTCTATTTCAGAGCTACGGAAGCTACCGTGCTGTAATTCATGGAATTTGTGTATATACTTTCGCAATATGAAAATAAACTCTGTGCATATTGTCTCGCATCAAACATCTTTCCAAACGCATTGTTTTTCCTGGATTTCGTTTCCTAAAGTGCTGAGACGTCCTCTACCGGTATAAGACCTTTGCGATTTAAAGGACTGATAGGTTTTACAGCTCCGAGGGAAAGTATACTGTTGCTTAACACGGATGTATTTTCACCCGCTTTATACGTAATTTCATCCGGGAGAAATTGTGTTTTTAACCGGGAAATTCAGAAAAAATTCGGGAATTTTTTTTTCTTGTCCACGTAGACACCCTGGTCAAGTACTTGAAGTAATGCATTGCAAGTCACCAGCTGTATCAAACAGAACATCCTTCCGTTACCAGTTTCTGTTCATAAAATCATCATTACCGGACGGAAAGCTGGACACTGGTGTTTTGCACATGCATATCGATATAATGGCTTTTCACTATGAATTTGCATCTGTCTTGTTTCACAGGGTATTTTCTAATCATGACAACTTACGTCAGATGATCACAACTTGAGATGTGGTAATCATACTCGTTTCATACTCATTTCATGTTGGTGATCTTCTGACATCTGTTGTTGTAATGATTAGTAAATGTTATGTGAGTCAAGACAGAGGCGAATTCACAGTGAAAGGCCTTCGTACCAATGTACATTTATAAATAACCAGTGTCTACCTTTCCCTTCGGTAATGATGGTTTTTTGAACCGAAACCGGTAGAGAAATGAAGCTGTGTTGGTACTGCTGGTCGTTTGCAGTGCAATATATCAAGCTCTGGTAGTGAAACACCGAACCAGACCATACGGCACATGATCGAGCAGGGTCTATTGCAAGTCAGCTGAGCAGTCCACATGACCTTTCCGTACCTACACCATCAATCGTTCACTGGATAAGACGTCTGAGTACCAGCATGTAACAACTGTTTGTTAATATAATGTGTTTACGTCTTTCTTCTCTATTGATGATATTATTTCGCATTTGCCGGCCGCGGTGGTCTAGCGGTTCTAGGCGCGCAGTCCAGAACCGCGCGACTGCTACGGTCGCAGGTTCGAATCCTGCCTCGGGCATGGATGTGTGTGATGTACTTAGGTTAGTTAGGTTTAAGTAGTTCTAAGTTCAAGGGACTGATGACCACAGATGTAAAGTCCCATAGTGCTCAGAGCCATTTGAACCATTTCTCATTTAGTGCTACACGTTGAATAAAGTGTGTCATCTACTTGCAAATTTTATTATTATTTTTCTTTCTTTCTAGTTACATTCATACTGAGGCCCTAGGACGTACAATAAGAATACGTAAAAATATTTACGAAAACGATGAGAGGTATGCCAAATGTTGCTCCGAAAGAGGATAGGTGGATGTTTCTTTGGTCTTCTTCCCTGCTTTAATACAATATTAAGTTGATAAAATTTCCTTTGTAGGTTAAATAAAACTATTTCCCGCTGCCAAACGGATTAATACATGCCGAACACCTTACCCTTAAATCAATACGCAGTAAAGTACCAGAAACGAAGACGCTTAGTATTAAAATAAACATCGGATATCGACGATAGTTGTTGGGAAGTCTGCCGCCAGAGTTCGCTTCTGATTTGTAGACTGCGAGCACCTGTCACAGAGGGCGGAAGTGTAGCATGTCCTATCACCATGGTTTCTTGTTAGTTTTACTAGTGTTTACTGCAGTAGTTCGCGTGCGTCGTTTGTGTTTCCTGTGCGGGTTTTAGTGGAATGGCAGCGGTACGCTGGTGACGGACTTGGCTACGTTCTGCGAGCGGAGTGTTCTGGGTCTGTGTCTCATTGCTGTTTACTGTTTGACGCTGTGTTCCTTGGTAAGTACTGAACACATTTTGATGATGTCCTGCGCAGCGCATTGACACGTTCACCCGTACAACTGATAACGTAGTAATTAATTCAGTTTATGATGGGCCACGAATAATTAAGTCGTACTGCCGATATTTGCTTTGTATAGCGAACCTTGGATCACTTTCTTTATTTCGTAAGAGAAGTTATTCCTATGTATTCGAAAAAGGTGAACCGGGAGCTGCTTCAGTGTTCCGGTATTTGCTAAATTTAATAATTTTGCTGAAAACAAAAATTTCGGAAGTGCGTTCTGAGTTGTACTTATTCGTTTGCGTGTTAATTGCTGAGGGAACCGTGACATCTTGGTGACACCGTGTAGTCAAATGTGGCGTAACTCCCATACATTGAGGATTTGCTTGAAAGATTAACTACAGTTGACAACGGTGTTGAAAGTAAAGGCGATGGATATCTTGCGTTTTCCAGTAACAAATGGAAGACAAATGCATTGACTGTTCACACTTGGTCGATCTGCTATGATGTGAAGACTTCAACGCGACAGTTTAAGGGGCCGTACGCGCAGTTCGCTGCCTACAGATTGGTAGTGTGAAAGCGTTTCGACCGACCGACTGACGACTTTTGTTGGGTTTGTCTGGCGAGTAGAACTAGCCAACCTCCACACAATAAATTGTGCGTTCCAAACGTTCTAAAAAAGTCCGTCTTTCGTCGAAGCGCGTGTGGTTAAATGCTGTTATAATATTCATGATAGGGCGCGAGCTGTATGAAACTAAAATGAAAGTTTCCGGAGAAATTTAAAGATTGTAGATACTTTGGGGGAAACCTCTTAGGAGGAATACAGCAATATAGATCTAAGAAATGAAATGGCGGGTAGAACTAGCCAACCTCCACACAATAAATTGTGCGTTCCAAACGTTCTACGAAAGTTCGTCTTTCGTCGAAGCGCGTGTGGTTAAATGCTGTTATAATATTCATGATAGGGCGCTAGCTGTATGAAACTGAAATGAAAGTTTCCGGAGAAATTTAAAGATTGTAGATACTTTGCGGGAAACCTCTTAGGAGGAATACAGCAATATAGATCTAAGAAATGAAAAATTTCATTTGTGCTAATCCATTACGGTATCGTGTGGTACGTACAGAGGGAAAATGTTCTTCGGCCTCCTGTCTTTCTGCACTCCCTTTCGTTACGTTTTGTTTCAGATACGTATAGGAAATTTGAAACACGAAATATGAATATTTGATTGACGAAAATTCGTAAAATACATCTAAATTGTTTAGTCCTGCCCATATCCAAGGCCTCTGCTATGGACAGGTAATGTTATTTATATGTAAACATAGTTTAATTCTAATAGTTGCTAAATGCTGCATTTTTATATTTGTTTCTTAGATGATGGGTGCCTAAATAACGTATAGTCTTCTTAGAATTAAAATTAGTTCGTCAATCATAGGTCATGTTTCGTGTTACATACATGAATAATTAACGTTACATGAATAATAATCGTTTTGCATGAGCCTCCGTTTAATCAATTTTTCTGTACCATCATACATTTCCCTAGTTAACTGTGAACCACGTTACAGGTTTTCGGATTCGTTCTATATATTTGTGGCGATAAGACAGCACTGAGATTGACGTCTTGTTAACTTCTTGCAATGGCTGGAAACTGTAATGCAGCTAATAGTCACTCCTCGCAGCTCACAGCCTCTCATAACTGTTTTCGTAAAGAATGGTTTGATGTTCAGCTCCGAAATGCAAAACTCATTCCTTATTAGATAATTGCGATAATGATGCGCTTGACAGCTGCTTGACTTAATTCCTTCCCATGAATTAGCGACTTCCCTGCAAACAGCTTTCTCTGGGCCTTGTTACCTGTAAAATACAAGGGAAAAGCCCGTTTTTGTTTGTGTAGAGCCAAGCCGGGTCGACAGAAGCGTCCGATCCCACGCGTCGGCTTTGACCCGTGACGTTAGGGTGTTGTCGTGTGACGTCATGACGGCGCGGAGTTTGGTTTGAGTGTGGCGTCTCCAGTTCTGTTTTATCTTATTTTATTTACTTTTCTGATCTGTTCGTTCTATCCCGTGAGATTTTTTATTTTCAAAAAAGACGAAAAACACTAATCAGCTACTGAAGCATCTTTATCATCTATGGGTTGCAGGGGTTACGACCCCTGGGGAGGTGAGTGGGTATTCATGCATGGCTGTCTCCACTTACACTTTGTAGCTACGCAAGGCGTCTAAATTTGTGTACATTTAGTTTGCCCTCCACCCAAAAGGCCCCTATTTCCCGCGCTTGTCCCGTTAGTGTCAATAGGCTTATTGTGGAAAGTGTGTGTGTTTCTTTTTTGTTTCCGCCATATTTGTGACGTCATCGGTCAAAGCAGACGGGCGGGATCGGACGCTTCCGTATTTCCGCCAAGCCTTGTGTAGTGAAACATAATGAATGAACTACAAAAAGAGCTGGGCGACGCTGTGAACGCTGAGTGTATTCGGTCGGGACCGTGTAGGCTGACGAGCGATCGATCGGTTGGTCGGCCGACCGATAAATAAGCCCGTGTGCACCGGCCTTCAGTACTCTTGAAATGAGTGGAGAGACGTACTGGTTCAAGTAAGTCCCACATAAGGAGGCATTGGCGATCACTGGCTGTACTTCTGCAGCAGCACACATGGGTTTAAGTGGTCTTTCCTGCGGTACGGCACGTCCGTCTGATCGCTCACTCCTTGCCAGGTATGAATTTTCGTTCTCGCTGGCGGCAGAAGGTTGTGACCGCGCTGTAGGTTAGATTTGTGGTTTCGGTAACATGTTTTCTTAGATGTTAAGGGCACAAATGTTGGGTTAGACCGTGACGCTGTACCGCTCATAAATTGTTGGTTGCGGTGACGGACTGATCCGTAACGTAGCTGGAGCTAGTTCAATGTCCACGGATGATTTCCTACGACGAATGGTATTGGCGAGCAACTAGACATTTTAGATTCCCTTAGCAGATTAGTTGGTAAACATAACTACTGAAAAGTTATATTTTAAACATAGGAATGCAACTAGGCAATTCCTGCCTTTTTTACATACCACAACAATTAAACAGAGTAGGCTGTCAACAAACTTTTGTTTCCAGATTTTACTTTGCTGTCAGATCTTTTATATCACTAGGTAAGCGACAGATTTTTGATACTGTACTGTTCAGCTCTTTTGTGATAAAGAAAACCTTAAAGTGGAGTCATGGATGTCACTTACCCTTCCTGTATTGTAATTACGTCAATAATTGTTCCTTTATAACTGTCACATTATTTACAATAAATTTAATGAGGTTATAAATAAGCTGTGAAGCAGTCGTTACAATGAGCGTCGTCTTATACATACGTCAAGTTAATAGGAGGTGGGCACTACATATTCCCATAGCACGCTTTTTAGCAATTAAGTCTTAATTTGATGAAGATGAGTTGCTCCAGAAGGTTACTGAGTTTGACATTGAGTGAAACTATACAAAATGACAACTTAGTGATTCCTCCTCAAGAATTTGAATGATTCAAAGAGCAAATGTGGCTGAACCAATCTGTTGGAGTTCCAAAATGCACTTTTTCAAGTTTAATTTCTCATCGATATGGAAAACTAAGAATTTTTAAGATTACACCATATTCCCTTACTGTCTAGGTATGACTGAAAAGTAATTTGGTACAGTTGAAACCAACGAATATTAATTCCACGTATAGTGGTGACAGCATGACTTGTAAAGTAGCCAAATTCTTACGTTCATGTCTCGTCATAGGGCATTCCCTTATTTAACGCACCTTGAATCATAATTAAAACTGCAGGATAATTTCTGAAAACGTATGTTACGTGAACAAGTCAGGCAAATACTGATTCGTGTTATGCATATGTCGTATATAAAAAAAGGGAAATGAAAGTGGGGTCCGATACGTAAAATTTACAAAAACGCTACGTACGATCATAGCTTCTCATTCATGTAAAATACATGAACGTAATTTCATGAGTCACCTGAAAAGAGCTAAGGCTTTTAGAAAATTCTAGTTCTGTCATTACATACGGGTGAGCTGTGTTTCGTTAGCTTACCGTGACTTCTATGAAATTATCATCTCGCCAGTTACTTTAGAGAGAGGAAATTTGTATTCTCACCAAGTCTTTCGTATAGTACTTGGACACGAATTCCCTCGTGCATTCAAAACGAAAACAAAAGGTCAACGCAAATATTCGAATGCACAAGTCATTCCTGTCACTCATGAATACTGCAGTACTTTCAGTGATAATGTTTACTGCGCGCTGAATTGAACATAGTTCAGAGTTAGGTGCCGTCTTTTTACGTATTAAGACGATTCTATTGCTTAAGTTACACATCCCGCACATTACAACATTTCTGAAGTTACTTTTTCCACAATCTTACCATTAAAAATTTCCTGAAAGCGCTTGGAAAATAAAATGGTAAATTGAGAACAGGTTCCTCACTGAGGTAGGAAGAATATTTAACTGACGGCTAATAACAATTGTGGTGGTCCAAAGCAGACATTAGGTAGAAAATTATACGTATGATATAGAACAGGCTTACTCAGTAACCGAACCAGTAGGTGAGGTCTACTTTCCTAGTCGCGGAAAAAGTGACAACTCCGAGGAAGGGAAAATGTCAGTGACGTATAGGACTGAACGGACAATTCGCTGACTATTATCTTCTTCACTGACAACTGTTACCAATGTTACGATGTACTCAGAATACCTTCATATACCTCTATGCAGTAGACCTACTTGATCCATATAGTAGTCTTACAGATACCGACCTGATCCTTTGTCTGAAATGTTTTTCTAGGTATTTCTCATGTAGCATGGATTCGCAATACATTGAGACCTACATTAAAACATGAAAGATACAGAAATCAACAGCGAGCATAGACTGAAATCGTATGTAAAGTAGTTCCATAATTAAGGTTAGTGGATCGAATACGTCTTATGATACCAGATATAAAACAGGTAGCGTAAATTTCCTTAAATCAGCTTCAATAGGTTATGGTCTGTTAAGCTGCGAAACCATGATTTTACCCATGTGTGTACCACTTAATCCGAACAATATACTCACGAATGCCTTTGTTCAGGGATACAAAAGTATGGATATCTGATGCGGTGGTGGGGACTGTATGGAGCATGTATAGGAACTTCACACTGAAACTTCTTCGGCGTAGTCGAAACACTTCGCAACACGTAAGTGGTCGTTATCTTGGAACAGAAAGCTGTCGAACACTGTTGGGCGCACTTCTGTTTCTGTAAAATGTCCACGCATTGCTCTGCGTAAGTTACGGCACCATGCTCAGAAAGTTAGTTGTGCATTATGGCAGTCAGAAAATAGACCTCCATGCTTTTCCTAGGCAACCACCAAATTTTGTTAGCGTCATGCATAAGTGCAGACTCCAGGGATACTGCTTCGGAGTAGTATAGCCGCAAATGCAACATGTTACATAAATCAATCCACCAGGCCACATAGGGCGTATATTTAATTTTTAAAGCTCGTAACGGGATGTTTTATTCCGAAAAATCTTATTCCTTCCAGCAGTAACCGCAACAGAAATGGCAGTGTCGTTGTGAGAAAGGTCCATTTGTACGTATTGGATAAGAATTAAGCCAATCACCAATTGGATGCAGTTACGCGTGACTGACACTGGCACACTTAAACTAAATGCGTTTAACTCTCAACAGGGATACGTGTCTATACTCAAAATAAAAATGTTGGCGTTTCATCCGTGACAACGTGCGTTCGCACATTCCTCAGATACAAAGTAGGCCAGCAGTGACATGAGACAAAACTAAAAGGGCGCGTGCTTAATAGTGAAATGTAGTAGTGATGATCGATCAGATGCTTGCTTTCTGAATAATTTACAAATTACTCCATCTCAGTAAGGATATAATTACCCATTCAGTGCTCCAAAATGTATAGAGAAACATAACAGTATTTTTTCAAGTGAATTTAGCGACAAGTGAACCTCAAGAAATATTCTTTCGGTTTACATCGTTTTTGTCAAACCTAATTATTTATGCACTGCATGGTGATTGTTCAGCAATAAGCTCTCCCTGAAATTGAGAGAAATATAACATTCGATTCGACTGAAACTGCGCACGAAAATCATTCAAACATGTTCTACATCTACATTTATACTCCGCAAGCCACCCAACGGTGTGTGGCGGAGGGCACTTTACGTGCCACTGTCATTACCTACCTTCCCTGTTCCAGTCGCGTATGGTTCGAGGAAGAACGACTGTCTGAAAGCCTCCGTGCGCGCTCTAATCTCTCTAATTTTACATTTGTGATCTCCTCGGGAGGTATAAGTTGGGGAAGCAATATATTCGATACCTCATCCAGAAACACACCCCCTCGAAACCTAGCGAGCAAGCTACACCGCGATGTAGAGCGCCTCTCTTGCAGAGTCTGCCACTTGAGTTTATTAAACATCTCCGTAACGCGATCACGGTTACCAAATAACCCTGTGACGAAACGCGCCGCGCTTCTTTGGATCTTTCTCCTCCGTTAACCCGATCTGGTACGGATCCCACACTGACGAGCAATACTCAAGTATAGATCGAACGAGTGTTTCGTAAGCCACCTTCTTTGTTGATGGACTACATTTTCTAAGCACTCTCCCAATGAATCTCAACCTGGTACCCGCCTTACCAACAATTAATTTTATATGATCATTCCACTTCAAATCGTTCCGCACGCATACTACCAGATATTTTACAGAAGTAACTGCTACCAGTGTTTGTTCCGCTATCATATAATCATACAATAAAGGATCCTTCTTTCTATGTATTCGCAATACATTACATTTGTATATGTTACGGGACAGTTGCCACTCCCTGCACCAAGTGCCTATCCGCTGCAGATCTTCCTGCACTTCGCTAAAATTTTCTAATGCTGCAACTTCTCTGTATACTACAGCATCATCCGCGAAAAGCAGCATGGAACTTCCGACACTATCTACTAGGTCATTTATATATATTGTGAAAAGAAATGGTCCTATAACACTCCCTTGTGGCACGCCAGAGGTTACTTTAACGTCTGTAGACGTCTCTCCATTGATAACATGCTGTGTTCTGTTTGCTAAAAACTCTTCAATCCAGCCACACAGCTGGTCTGATATTCCGTAGGCTCTTACTTTGTTTATCAGGCGACAGTGCGGAACTGTATCGAACGCCTACCGGAAGTCAAGAAAAGTAGCATCTACCTGGGAGCCTGTATCTAATATTTTCTGGGTGTCATGAACAAATAAAGCGAGTTCGGTCTCACACGATCGCTGTTTCCGGAATCCATGTTGATCGCTACATAGTAGATTCTGGGTTTTCAAAAACGACATGATACTCAAGCAAAAAAATGTTCTAAAATTCTACAACAGATCGACGTCAGAGATATAGGTCTATAGTTTTGCGCATCTGCTCGACGACCCTTCTTGAAGACTGGGACTACCTGTGCTCTTTTCCAATCATTTGGAACCTTACGTTCCTCTAGAGACTTGCGGTACACGGCTGTTAGAAGGGGGGCAAGTTCTTTCGCGTACTCTGTGTAGAATCGAATTGGTATCCCGTCAGGTCCAATGGACTTTCCTCTGTTGAGTGATTCCAGTTGCTTTTCTATTCCTTGGACACTAATTTCGATGTCAGCCATTTTTTCGTTTGTGCGAGGATTTAGAGAAGGAACTGCAGTGCGGTCTTCCTCTGTGAAACAGTTTTGGAAAAAGATGTTTAGTATTTCAGCTTTACGCGTGTCATCCTCTGTCTCAATGCCATCATCCCGGAGTGTCTGGATATGCTGTTTCGAGCCACTTACTGATTTAACGTAAGACCAGAAATTCCTAGGATTTTCTGTCAAGTCGGTACATAGAATTTGTTTCGAATTCACTGAACGCTTCACTTGGATTGAAGCTCTTTGCTTTCGCAGTAGTTTCCTAAGTTTGTTGTTGTACCATGGTGGGTTTTTCCCGTCCCTCACAGTTTTACTCGGTACGTACCTGTCTAAAACGCATTTTACGATTGCCTTGAACTTTTTCCATAAACACGCAACATTGTCAGTGTCGGAACAGAAATTTTCGTTTTGATTTGTTAGGTAGTCTGAAATCTGCCTTCTATTACTCTTGCTAAACAGATAAACCTTCCTCTCTTTTTTAATATTCCTATTAACTTCCATATTCAGGGATGCTGCAACGGCCTTATGATCACTGATTCCCTGTTCTGCACATACAGAGTCGAAAAGTTCGGGTCTGTTTGTTTTCAGTAGGTCCAAGATGTTATCTCCACGAGTCGGTTCTCTGTTTAATTGCTCGAGGTAATTATCGGATAGTGCACTCAGTATAATGTCACTCGATACTCTGTCCCTACAACCCTACCTAAACATCTGAGTGTCCCAGTCTATATCTAGTAAATTGAAATCTCCACCTAAGACTATAACATGCTGAGAAAATTTATGTGAAATGTATTCCAAATTTCTCTCTGTTCTGCCACTAATGCTGCTGAGTCGGGAGATCGGTAAAAGGAGCCAATTATTAACCTAGCTCGGTTGTTGAGTGTAGCCTCCACCCATAATAATTCACAGGAACTATCCACTTCTACTTCACTACAGGATAAACTACTACTAACAGCGACAAACACTCCACCACCGGTTGCATGCAATCTATCCTTTCTAAACACAGTCTGTACCTTTGTAAAAATTTCGGCAGAATTTATCTCTGGCTTCAGCCAGCTTTCTGTACCTGTAACGATTTCAGCTTCGGTGCTTTCTATCAGCGCTTGAAGTTCCGGTACTTTACCAACGCAGCTTCGACAGTTGACAAATACAATACCGATTGCTGCTTGGTCCCCGCATGTCCTGACTTTGCCCCGCACCCGTTGAGGCTGTTGCCCTTTATGTACTTACCCAAGGCCATCTAACCTAAAAAAAAACGCCCAGCCCACGCCACACAACCCCTGCTACCCGTGTAGCCGCTTGTTGCGTGTAGTGGACTCCTGACCTAGCCAGCGGAACCCGAAACCCCACCACCCTATGGCGCAAGTCGAGGAATCTGCAGCCCACATGGTCGCAGAACCGTCTCAGCCTCTGATTCAGTCCCTCCACTCCGCTCTGTACCAAAGGTCCGCAGTCAGTCCTGTCGACGATGCTGCAGATGGTGAGCTCTGCTTTCACCCCACTAGCGAGACTGGCAGTCTTCACCAAATTAGATAGCCGCCGGAAGCCAATGTAAACATGTCAGTTGTTAAATCATAAGAAATCCTATAGCTCCGAATAATAGTAGGCACACCCGTAATTCAGTGACCTTTCGTAAACATTAAAGTCGGTATTAAATCCTGCCTGCTTAATTATAAATTCAAAAGGCTTCATATATTGTCAGAACCTGCTCTTTGTGAAAACCGTGTGGGATTTAAAAATTTTGGACCTCTTGTGATTGAACGTTCCTGCGTGATAATACGTACTTCAGAAGTTTTCCCATATCCTCCAAGCATCGTTATCATTTTCATAATTTTCTTTGTAGAGTCAGTAAACTTCAATTGCAGATCTCAGGAAGTGGCTAGAGTATTAGCTACAATTTTTTTTGAAGATACGTAGAATAATCCGATGTCAATTGCCGGCTGTGAGCTGTGAGGTGTTCCCCTTACATTTGACATGTGGCAGAACGTGAATAGTTAAATTGTCCTTCACTTTGCTGTACACAATAGTGTCACCTGCCATGTAATTCTAATCGTTGCGTTAAAACACCGCCAGTTAAAGCGTTCGGAGCCATGATAATGCTAGAGAGACATACGCTACACACACACTATAAAAATAAATGTTACTCGGATTTACAAGGTAAGATAATGTTTGACAGAGCATATTTGAAAAAGTTCCCAGTGTGGAATAAGTAAAAACATTTAATTTCCCGTATACGTATACGTAAACTGTGTATATATGTTAAAGTGTATGGAAAAATTCGTAGATTTTTCCACGTACCATGAGAAAGTGCTTACACATCGGATTACTGCACTCAATAAATGCAGATCAGCTATTACATAACTTTTCTGATACCATATCGGGTATAATACTTACTGTTAATGGGAAGAACTGTGCTATCTGTATGAAACAAAAATATTCATTACGGAATAAGCTGGGAGCCGGTAGTTCGTATCCCAGTTGCTTCGAGAGGTCTCAGCTGGACATTTACCTATTTACACTTCTCGTTCGGGAAAACTTCGGCGTGGGCTGACGAATAAACTCGAAATCTGATCCTGTATGGTATTATGGAGTCAAAGTGAACGAAGAATTATAGCTTTATTTTTGTACCTACATCTGAAATGCGCACTGCAGACAGACAAGTTTAGGTGTTTCACCATTTTTGTAAGCAGACGCGACTGAATTCGTAGACCTGTGCCCTCAATGTAATTCTCGCAACCCCCCCCCACAGGTGCCACATTTTCATATGTTGGCTGGAAACCAAAAAGTCCTGAACTGCACGGTTAGTACACTGTTGAAGTGTGGGCAACAGGAAGTGACAATGAATCATTTATGTAAATTAGAGATTCGTTTATAGTTAAAGTAGTAAGCTGGATGTGCTATTTATCACAACGTTAGTACTGGATGTAAGCAATGAACAGAATTTCTTCACACACATTTGTTCCCTTTGTAATGGGATCACATATTGCATACAGCTGTGAAGTTGTTTTTGATAGTGCAATTTCGACCTGTACACAGTTACCATCCACGAGTGATAGATAGCATCACATTCCACAGTTGAAGCTTGCAAATAACAGAAAAGCCTTCTGGGGTACGTCCCACTTCACAAAAGTAATTACAGCTATGATAGCTGACAAGATTATTTAATCGTGCAAGTTGTCACGTGCAAGTTGAAACGCAAACGTTTTCAGATGGCATTACATCCAGGAAGAGTGAAGTAATTGCTAGTGACGACTGCTGAAACATAAAGCAACAATGTTACCATCACTGACGACTTGCATCTATGCCGTGGGTTGGCACAATTTATTTCTGCTACATTAATAGCGTAAAATCTGCGATACCTACAGGAGCAAGTTCACTTAATCAGTAAGTGGAATAGGACGTCCATTCAGCAACACACAGCCTCTGGCAATGTTTCTGAGGATATCCGCAAGAACAAGGGTTATGAGACGGTACCTGGGGGTACACTTGTAATCCACAGGTGGCTGGTGACCGAATGTTTAACACGGGACTGGCTCAGCGGCAGAAATTATCCCGTTTCAGAAACAAGATTTGAACCATTTTTTCTTCCCTTTGGTTCCTTACTATCACATTAAAAACGAGACTGTTATTCACGGTCAAACGCTATGACATAACAATATACAGGTCGACGATAATGTAATGTGTAATGAATTAAAGCTATGTGCATGAACATTTTCAGTAGTGGAAACATTTGTAAATCGTATCTGATTTTTGCAATATACGCATGCTTAATTAAGCACGTATGTTAAGAAAGATGATGCTGGCATAAGCGAAAGAGAAAATTACTACTTTTCTTACAGGGGTGGAATTTCAGCATATTTATTAGTTAGAAAATGTTCGTACGTTGACAGACTACACGAAAGTGTTACCGAAGTCGGAAGAATTTAATCGATATTTCTACTAACTCTTTGATTCGTCATTGCAGTATGTGCAGGTAGGCACGAATTCATGCTTACGTTGCAAAACGTCGGAACACTAACTGGGTTACAGGAATACACACATCCGGTTTGTATTGTTCAGGAGATGGGATCAGTGAAAAATTGGAATACCACATCCTTCCTAGGGAGACCTGTTAGCTGTTAACCCACCACCTAAACTCTTGACTCCCAAACGCTGCAGTGAGTGGGAGAAGGTACTTCCCATTGTACCATTTACTTGAGGTATTAACATTGTTGTTGCGTGGCGCATGAGTACAACGAAAGCATAAACGTTCCTGTGCGTTCTGTAATATGCATAATACTGTTTTCGAGGCTCATAAGGGAGATGTGTAATGCTCAAATTACAGCTTAAAGCTGGTTCGTGAAACTTCTTTCTCGGAACAATTTCTTCGTCTGCCTGTACAGTATCTTCATCTCAGTACCTCACGGATCTAGCAAGACACCGTTATGGCTGCCCTTACTTGAGTACATCAAATATTCCCTGTTAAATTTGCTGCAGGCTCCATAAACTTGACCAACAATATACGATGGGTCATAAGAGTGTCGTGTGAGGAATCTAGTTTAAAGGCAAAGCATTTCCCTAATATTCTAGCAGTAAACTGACCACCTGATTCATCTACAACATGAGCGTATATGGTCATTATATTTCATAACGTTACTAGTTGTTACAGCCTGGCACTACACGTAAGATCCCAACTGTGACTCATACTTTAATCACATTATAGTACTTTATTCGTTTTATGAAGTACGTAGTTTCACATTTGTGAACATTCAATTTGAGAATCTCTGCACCACTTCGAGAAATTACAACACCACTGAATGTTTCTGGATATTTTTCCTGAGACAGTAGTTCATAATACACAACTGCGTCGTGTGTGAAAACCCTGACGTTAATTCGAAGATGGTCGGCAAAGTTATTAATAGAAAGCAGGATCAGCTAGCCACCATACACTTACTGTTGCTGAAATCACTTCATCTGGCGATGATTGTCCGCGCATTACGACATAGTGTCAGGTGTTTTTACACCTTGTGCGATGGTACTTCCTTAGTTTGATACCGCACACACGATGGTACTTCGTGTTGGTGTGTATATACGAAGCTAAGAAATACTGTTTCTACCTGACTGTCTTGCTCCATGGCTAATTTTATGGGCATCATTCGCATCGGCGTGATGGAGGGTGACAACAGATAACGCATTGGTCTCAGGCTCAAGATGTTCAGTGATATAAAAAACGTTTATTGCTCGTATTGTAGATCGGTTTGTCTCCGATGTTCTCTCCAGCCACTGGTAAGTTTTAGTTAAAGAACAGGTGGTGTTTAGTTAAGGGGGCCTAACTGTCGCAAATTGGGTACAGAATGTGCTAGATTCTTAGTGGCCCAGGATCTTTTGGTTTTAAAGTTTCTGACTGACTGGCACCACTGACAGTAACCTTCCAACATTGGTTGGAAGAAAACGGGGGCAATACTCACCGATTTTAGGTCTGAAGGAACATTGGGAGAGAGTTAGACGTCCATGCTTTTCCTAGGCAACCACCAATTTTTGTTAGCGTCATGCATAAGTGCAGACGCCAGGGATACGGATCGGAGTAGTATAGCCGCAAATAATCAGAAACACAACAAAATTTCTAATTTCGCTGTCTGTACCATGAATAAAGGATTCCTTGCTCTAGTGGTTAATGGTTTCGGGCAATTTCGCACATACGCCACTCTCCTTCTTATTAACCGTAACTACGCTGTTGTCTAATACAACATGCTATTTCTCCGGCATGTGTCTAATTCGCGATATAATCACACAAACTGTCAACAGACATCGTTATCATCTTCTATACGGAAGATGGCATTCCGATGATAGGACAACCACGTCAACAATGTCAGGGCACCTGTCAAGCGGGGTAGTGTTACCAGGGTAGTCCCACACCCCCAGTTACTGTATACATTCACAGACGGTGCAGTATGGCACAGAGGAGACGCAGTCTTTCTGCTGTGGAGGGGCATGGAAGGATGGAAGGAGCGGAGTGCCAATCTGATGGGGCCCGATGGCTTAATGTGAATCATTCAGATGTTCGTCGGATGAGAAGATAGTTTGAGACCGAATCTGTGTCCCAGAGACCAGGACCGGGCTGAAAGACTTCAGAAACATTAGACCATTAGTTGGCACTACTGTACAAAAGGCTTCAGCCGAGTGGGATTTATTGGGGTCGGAGACGTGGTGTCTCATTACCTCTGGCGTGTCTTCAAGAAGGGAAAGTCTAGAATGGAGCTGTCAACACGCCACCTCGACAGTCGGTGGGCAAATGTTCTTTACAAAGCTCAGTCCCCATTTGGTCCACGGAGCTATTGTCCGTGGATTTGCATGTGAAGAGCGTGTGGAACACGATTTTTGGATCCAAACAGTGTGAAGAGACATAAACCTAGAAGGATCCTTAAAGCTGTGGGAGGGTTTATATTGACCACTCGAACCCTTCTCACGAAATCATATGGGTGAATCAAAAATATTTAACGCCTATCAGGTATCGTGAAGAAATCGTGGAATCTAGTGCGCGATTGTTCGGCGATGTTGTGGGCCCAGACTTCATAGTTATTGATAATGCTGTACATCATAGAGCATGGGGGTGTTGTTTGGAACGGAAGATACTGCATGCACGTCGTGGCCTCTTCCTCTACCGTCTTGAATCCCATTGGCCATGTCTCGGATGCACTAGGGAGATGAATTAAATCACGTCGGCGTCCACCAACCATTGTGAGCAGATCTGCGGAAAGAACTGGCGTTATTGACTCCACATTAGATCGATGACATTCAGAATATGTCCTGTCGTTGTCAGGACTATATTGGTGCAAGAGGTCATACCGCATACTGAGCACAATAACCAGATGTCACAATTTGGGTGCGAATCCATTAAGTTGGAAAAAAAACAGAACATTTTTGTCTACCGTTCTGCAGCTTCAGCCGATTAGGTTGTGTTCCTTAAATATATGGTAGTAAAGTTGAAACAACGTATACTGTTGCGTGACAGAATAAATTCAACCTGGGAAAATTGTCGTTTTTGTCTTAATTTTGCACCACACTGCAGTTACGCAGACACGAACTGCTTCATACGAGAAAGTCAGAATATGAGAAACAAATACGCTCGTGAGATGACAGCCTGTCAGTGTACTGGTTCACCTGAACGACACCATCAAACAATTCCGGGAACTATTTCCTCCCGTTAGCTTGGATGATGGTTCCCTCTCTTCAACGGTGTCCAGTCCTGTGACTTGTACAACTGGCAGCTATGGTTATGGGTAATCTATACTGAAATGATCGGCAGCTTTTACTAACGTGCTTATCGTATCTTCCAGTTCACGGAAATACCGAAGAACTTCTTGGTATCACAACATTAGTAGTTGGCGAACATCGTAGGTGTGATGCTTTCTGCCAAAGAAATAAGAGACACGTGTGCACTGTTGGAGATGAACTTGCGTACATATGACGGACTGAATGAGTTTCGAATCTGGCTGTTGACAATAGGGGAATCACGACGTAGCAGTGTGACGGTACGTGGTGGTCCCAGACCGTCAGTAAAGCCGAAGCAGCCCCAGATGATCTCCCTCAGATTGCAATTGGCAATAATAGGGTCAAAAACCATTACCTGTCCTGCGAGTACAAGGCAACATCGAACTGAAGCTTGCAGATACAATCATTTACGAAATGCTCACTACTCACATCAGTTACGCTCACTAGGGACTGGAAATTTATTCTGCATGTACAGTCTTAGACAAAAAGTTAATGGCTGGCTGGCTGCCGCAGATGCTGTCAGTCGTTCACTTAAGGCTGCAATAAAGTCTATCGCCTGTGCACGATCTGACAAAACTGTAGACTGCGGATGTGTCTGGAGGAGTTGTTGGCCTGTTATCGAGAGGCTGCAAGGCTGAAAGCTCTCGTAGTCTAGTGGTGAAAATCTCGCCCTGTCGCCACGAAGTTGAGATATCAAATACGCTCCATTCCTTTTCAACATCATAACGGTTGTCTCCGAAAGTAGTCAGTCTGATGCTCTATAACGCGCTTTCCGTTGTAACCGACTTACAATAACGTAAATTACCATAATTCCACCACACTTGTCGCCGTTGTCAAGATAAAGTTTATGCTCTGAAGATGCCTCTCCGTACAGCCGCCGCTGTGAGGCGGCAGCCGTATACTATCCTCACTCCACGCGCGAACTTCAAGCGTCGTACGATCAGGTGAACGCAGCACTAGGATTATCAACTTTCATTTTCTGATTTGATGTTTAATATGGCAGTTACATACTAAATGTGGATATATGCTTTCCCGGCGTATACAGCTGGCGAATATTTCTCGGGCTTCCAGCCGGGTGGCGGTGTCTTCAAACTGCGACGTTTCGACGAGTGACATACTCATCTTCTGGCGAAGTGGCCAGTTACATACTACAGTAGTTTTCAGGCTCAGAAGATTCGAAGACACTAAAATGTAAAAAATAAAATTTGTAACAGGTTCGTTATTTAGCAGATCTGAAGGCAGCTCAGAACACTTGCACTGTGTCTGGAGAGAGCCGATTTTACTGTTCCAAGAAACTTCGTTCTGTAATGACACATTTTCGACATTGAAGAAGTCTCGACAACGGACATCAGATTCACCGCTAACATGTAACCGTAGTACAATCTGCATTCAAGTGACAAGCATCAGAAGTCGGTTGTAGGATTACAAGAGGCTCTAACTGAAAGCAATAAAATCAAAGGGGTAACAAATAGTCCATTTAACGTTGAACCTCTTTCCGCTCATTGAGAATTCCTATGCAGTACTGTTACTGGTGTCTAGTTAAGACTTCGTTGTTACTTTCCTTAGAGAAAGTTGGTAGCTGAGCTGTAAGGAGACATCTCCTCGATCAAAGGGCAATGTCAACTATTTCAATAAAACTATTGTAATACGAGCGTGCCTATAACAGCAAGGAAGAATGACATTCCTTATTCTGGACTTCGAAAGGGTCTCTGTTCACGTGCTGTCCTATGTACAACTGAAACGATATGTAAATTTGTCGTATCATAGTAAAAACATTTGATTTTAGATCTCACTGCTTGAAGCTGTCACCAAACGGCTATTTAACTTTACCTTCAGCGAGACTGAAACCATGACCTAAAAGAAGCAAACACGTTACCTCAATGCCACTGAAGCGCTGTTGCGATTCTCTCTTTGTTCTTTGCTGTCGTAGTGAAACCTAGAAATGATTAGCTGCAACGTAAAAGATTGGTTGCTATTTCCGCGTAGAATGTCCTCCCTGGATTCAAATGCATAAGGTGATAGGCTGGTGTCACCCCTTTAAAGAAAACGGCTCGCCTTATTCAAACTGACAAATATCAACCGAATTTGTCAGCATATTTATATAATGACAATTATCGAACTACATGAAAAAGAAAGGAAATTAATTACAAACTACGTCGCGCACGCACTTCATTCAACATGAGTGTCACGACAGATAATCGGATTTAGGTTATGTCATGGACGGTATGCCTGCCATCATTGGCGATATGGCGTAGACGGATAGAGAAATTTTGCATCACCCACTGACGTGTCTGAACATCGACGATGTCGATAACCTGAACACCTGTTACAGCTCACCAGTGGTTTTGTGGTTATTGCTGGACCTTGTCTTTAATATAGCCCAACAAAAAATAGTAGCAAGAGTTCAGATGCGGAGGTTACGGCAGCCAATTGAGGCCAATGGTACTGGCCTCTGGGTACCCCAGAGCCAGAACGTAGTCCACAAAGTGCTCTTGCTTAGATGAGTTGAACTCCGTCCTGTATAACCCGCGTTTTGTCGAATTGTTGAAATCAGGGTCACTTTGGATAATGGGAATGCAATAATCTCTGAAAACTTCCACGTACCGTTTGGCAATGACCATGCCAGCAAGGAATGTCGCACAGATTACTCGGTGACGAGACATTCCTCACCACACAGTCATCAGTTGAGGTTGACGACTTCCCGATTGCCAAATGCGGTTTCTCAGTCCCCCAAATGAGCAAATTGTGCTTACTGTCGAACGTATCCAAACGAAAGTGGTCTTCGTCGCTAAACCAAACCTTATTAATTCCCATCGTGTCCCGCAACCAACGGTGCAGTTAGAGCGCCCTAACGCTAACTGTTAATAAGTGACGACGATTTTATTTCAAATAGTTAAATACTTGACACCCTGTATGTCATCCAGGAAGTAACTGGGCTGTTACACCGATGCCAATTCTATTTAACGTAGTTGCCAATGATGTTCTACCACGAGCAGGAAGAACTCGTTTCACGAGACGATATGAAGCTTGACGTGGAAGTGAGCACCTTTTGTCTGAAAGACAAAGCGAATGAGGGCCTTTTACCAAACGTATGTTAATGGATTTAATCGTGTTTCTGAACTAGAGCGTAGTTACTAACAATACTTACATGCTCCAACTACAGATGAAACACAAAAATCATATAATACGTCTTCTCATCATTAGGCTTAGTAAATGTTACTCTTTAAACTTCCATTGACACAGTCACCTCTACAGGGGGCTCGCCGCCTTTCGGTATGTTCGTGTTTGGCTACCATGGGGCCGCACCCTTTGGAGTATCCTTCCCTTACCGTGCTGCATGTCTAAGCTATTGCTGTGCTTTTTACCCTCCCATGGGGATCACATCTGGGTTGTTACTGGGATTCCGCATTGTCCGTAGACGAGTCTCACCACTATTTATCGTTCCCATATTTCTTCCTTCCTTCCTTCCTTCCTTCCTTCCTTCCTTCCTTCCTTCCTTCCTTCCTTCCTTCCTTCCTTTCCCTTCCCCTATCCTTCCTCTGCTTCAGCGTCTGAGGTTCCTCTTCTTCCCCCCCTCCCCCCCCACCCCCCAGCTACCACTATACGCGCATGAAGGTTGGTCCTCGAGTCTGATGTATAACAGGTGACTATGTAAGGAGCAATTCCCACCCCTGGGTGAACAGGTAGGGTTGGCACATACGCCCTGGAACAGGCCAGGCCCAGGTATAAGTGACTGCTAGAGCAGCTACCTTCCAGAACTGCCGATTGGTCCCTGTAACGGGTGCTGGGTACATCTACATGATTACTCTGCAATTCACATTTAAGTGCTTGGCAGAAGGTTCGTTGAACCACAATCATACTGTCTCTCTACCATTCCACTCCCGAACAGCGCTCGGGAAAAATGAACACCTAAACCTTTCTGTTCGAGCTCTGATTTCTATTATTTTATTTTGATGATCATTCCTACCTATGTAGGTTGAGCTCAACAAAATATTTTCGCATTCGGAAGAGAAAGTTGGTGACGAAAATTCCGTAAATAAATCTCGCCGCGACGAAACACGTCTTTGCTTTAATGACCTCCATCCCAACTCGCGTATCATATCTGCCACACTCTCTCCCCTATTACGTGATAATAGAAAACGAGCAGCCCTTTTCTGCACCCTTTCGATGTCCTCCGCCAATCCTACCTGATAAGGATCCCATACCGCTCAGCAATATTCTAACAGAGGACGAACAGGTGTAGTTCAAGCTGTCTCTTTAGTGGACTTGTTGCATCTTCTAAGTGTCCTGCCAATGAAACGCCGCCTTCGGTTCGCCTTCCCCACAATATTACCTATGTGGTCTTTCAACTGAAGTTGTTCGTAATTTTTACACCCAGGTACTTAGTTGAATTGACAGCCTTGAGAATTGTAATATTTATCGAGTAATGGAATTCCAACGGATTTCTTTAGGAACTCATGTGGATCACCTCACACGTTTAGTTGTATAGCGTCAACTGCCACCCTCCACACCATACAGCAATCTTTCCTTAATCGCTTTGCAACTGATAGTGGTCTTCGGATGACCTTACTTGACGGTAAAGAGCATAATCTGCGAACAACCTAAGAGAACTGCTCAGATTGTCACCCAGGTCATTTATATAGATCAGGAACAGCAGAGGTCCCAGGACGCTTCCCCTGGGCACACCTGATATCACTTCAGTTTTACTCGATGATTTGCCGTCTATTACTACGAACTGCGACCTTCCTGACAGGAAATCACGAATTCAGTCGCACAACAGAGACGATACCCCATAGGCTCGCAGCTTGATTAGAAGTCGCTTGTGAGGAACGGCGTCAAAAGCTTTCCGGAAATCTAGAAATACGGAACCAACTTAAGATCCCCTGTCGATAACGGCCATTACTTCGTGCGAATAAAGAGCTAGCTGCGTTGCACAAGAACGATGTTTTCTGAAACCATGCTGATTACGTACGAATAGATCGTTCCCTTAGAGGTGATTCATAATGTTTGAATACAGTATATGCTCCAAAACCCTACTGCAAACAGACGTCAATGATATAGGTCTGTAGTTCGATGGATTACTACTACCCTTCCTAAACACTAGTGCGACCTGGGCAATTTTCCAATCTGTAGGTACAGATCTATCGGTGAGCGAGCGGTTGTATAAGATTGCTAAGTAGGGAGCTATTGTATCAGCGTAATCTGAAAGGAACCTAATCAGTATACAATCTGGACTTCAAGACTTGCCCGTATCAAGCTATTTGAGTTGTTTCGCAACCCCTAGGGTATCTACTTCTAACAAAGTCATGCTAGCAGCTGTTCGTGTTCCAAATTCTGGAATATTCCATTCGTCTTCCCTGGTGAAGGAATTTCGGAAAACTGCGTTCAGTAACTCCACTTCAGCGGCACAGTCGTCGGCAACAGTACCATCGGCACAGCGCAGCGAAGGTATTGACTGCGTCTTGCCGCTTGTGTATTTTACATACGACCACAATTTCTCCAGATTTTCTACCAAATATCGAGACAGTTTCGTTGTGGAACCTATTAAAGTTATCTCGCATTGAAGTCTGTGCCAAATTTCGCGCGTCTGTAAATTTTAGAGAATCTTCGGGATTTCGCGTTCTTCTGAACTTCGCATGCTTTCTCAGTTTCCTCTGCAACAGCGTTCGGACCTGTTTTGTGTACCATGGAAGATCAGTTCCATCTCTTACCAATGTGAGGTATGAATCTCTCAATTGCTGTTGCTACTATATCTTTGAATTTGAGCCACATATAGATGGGCCCTGAGGTGTGGACAGTCACTTAAGGCATGTGTGACCCATTGTGAAGGAGCCCTCAGTTGGGAAGAGCGCGCCATCGAAGACCCTAGCAGTCATGGGGGAATTACCTCTCAATGAGCCAATCATATTCACAATCAACATCTACCAAACGTAAACGGAGTGACGATAGTAATTCAGACCCCCGCCTCCATCATGGTTCCTCGTGGTTTCACGCACTGAAGCCAGTCATTCAAAATGGTAAATAGGTTTGTTATTCAGAGAGGTGTTGATGCAATTGCTGGCCCTCTGAAACCGTCCTTTCCTTTACGGAATGGCACTCTAATTATGGAGACTACTTCTGTTTGACGGTTCACTTCTCCACGGCTATTCTGTTCATGTCGGGGCCCGTAGAACTCTGAATTCTTCCCAAGCTTTTGCTTACACTATGCTGCTCGACGGTCTCACTGAGGCTGAAATCCAAACATAGATGTCTGATCAGCGTTTCATTGCCGCCCATCGAGTGATGAAAAATGTAGATAAATCATTCGTGACTCCACGAACTCCTTTCTTCATGTTCAATAGTGTGGTACTTCCGTCCAAGATAAAAGCATGCTATGAAACCACCGTCCGACCATACATTACAAACCTGATGCGCTGTTACCAGTGTTATAGCTTCAACCACACAGGAATGTCTTCTTGACAAATGGGACAACATTTGTGGTAGGGATCTGCACGAGGGCGATTGTCTGCCGCCTCTTCCCTGCTGCATCAACTGCAATGGCCATCATGTTGCCTCCTCTCGAGATGGTCCCACGTACCTCGATGAACGAGCTGTCCAGGAGACCTGGATAAACGAAAACGTTACTTACCCAGTCACTCGCAAGTTATTTGTTGGTCGCAAAACCTGAGTTATACTGTCTGGCAATCCCAGAACTGCTTGCTACACGTCTCCCCATGGAGGACATGGCAATGAGAACATGCGAGTTTAAATTCAGCTCTGAGGGGTTGAAATCGCTCATAGCTAAGGTAGCATCGAAGGCCCCTCGACCAACTGTGCACAAGCCACCAGACTTGCCTCAAGGGGCGAAGTGACGAGCTACACAACCAGTATGCCAGAAAGGACAGTAATAGTACTCCATTGAAGACTATGTTCCTCCAACCAACGAACACCTGATTCTTCCTCTGCCAACTCAAAAGGCTCGAAGTACTCGCAGGCAAACGGTCCCCTGCTTCGCTGAGGCGAAGATCATCTTCGACGATGTCGCCACGTGATACCTTCGCCAGGTGGGCCTGTGTGTCGCCACTGTGCACCACCGTTTAACTGCGTTGGAATCCAGACCAACCTCACAAGCAGGTCAATGCTTCTGTGGACCTCACAGAGCGGCATCCTCCTGCCTCTGATATATAGCAGCGACTCTTCGCAGGCTGGCACTCTGCAGCCGCTGAGATGACACCCCCTTCATTTTCACGTCATCACGACTCTTTCAACGGAATGTTCGTGTCCTTCGATCCAACAGACGATTTAAGGTTGCATTTAGAATCAAAGTGTCACCTTCTGTCTTCGGGAAACAAAATCGCATCCTGAATACTGCTTCAGTACTTTTTCCATGTCCATTTTGACTTTCCACCTGAGATCGGTATTCAATCTCACGGGCAAATCATGCTGCTCATAGTTAATAGTCAACCCATCTCCCTGACGACCTATTGTCAAGCTGTTGCAGTTCGCCTTTTCCTTCTTCGTCTTGCGTTTTCTGTTTGTACAGTAATATCCCTCTGTCAATGTCACCATGGCAGACTTAGTGCAGTTCATTGAGCATCTACCTCACACACTTAGGCTGCTCAGTGACTTCAATGTGCACCATCCACTTGGGGGTTCTCCCAGAACCTATTCTAGAGGTGCCCTCTTCGCTGATCTCAGCGAACATAACCTCATCTGCATTAACAATGGAGCACTAACGTTTCTTTGACTGCACATGCACACGCCTATTCAGATTTCGACCTATCCTTCAGGACTGCCCAGCTTTCCCATTATCTCAAGTGGTCTGTTACTTCTGACACCTACTCGAGCGACCATTTCCTGTATGTCATCCTTCTTCTGACTCCTATCCCTCTTAACCGCACGCCCAAATGGCTGTTAACTAAGGCCGACTGGTTGCTTTAGCCCCCCTCTGCGATCTTCGGCGAAGGAGGTTTCCCCAGTTGCGATAACCAGGTGGAATATATTAAAACTGTTAGCCTTTACCACTGCAGAACGTTCCATTCCCCATCCCTCACTCCCTGAGGGCCTGGGGGTTAGAATAGGCCAGAAGTATTCCTGCCTAAGAGGCGACTAAAAGGATTCACACATTTTTCGGCCCTTGTGATAGCCCCCCCTCCATTTACTGAGTATGAGCTTGGCGACCCTGGGGGTCCTGAGCTGAAGACTGGTTAGTGCCACCATTCCTGTCATCATCAAGCTCTGGTCATACTACAACGACCACCAACCCCGCAGGGGGTCCACAACTCTTGTGTGGATATGTGCGTAGCGAGCACAGGACCCCGAGCTAATGTGGCCCTCCTTCCTTTCTGGGCTGCAAACCTTACTTCTCTGCATCCTTCCCCATCCCCCCCCTCACATCCCCTCTTTTCTTCACTTTCTTCTCCTCTGGGAGTATATTTTGTGCCTATGTGCGGAGACGGACGCTCGAAAAGGTCAAATAGTCTCTCTTGTTTGCTTTCTCTGCTGGCAAGTCCTTGCCCTTCCTTTGTTCTTCTTTTCCTTACCTCTTCTCTTTACCCTTTTCCCCACTGTGGCATTTGAGACTCCTCTTCTCTCCTTTCCCTTTTCTTGTTCTTCCCTATTCTCAATTTTCCTCCCTGTTCGTGTCTGAAGGCCGACCCATGCATTTTCATGCGTACCCAGTGGCGAGGTAGCGCGTAATTCCCTGCCCTGGATAGACAGGTCGAACACGTACGTACCCCCTGGTAACGGCCAGGCCCAGGGAAGGGTGACTACTCGAGCTGCTACCTTCCGAAAGTGCCGATTGGTCCCTCCGTCTGTTTCTCGGAAGGTGTGAACAATCACACAAGGCGGCAGTGCCCACAGAGAGGGCCTCCATAGGGAAGAAGATCGCCATCGGAGACGCCGTGGCTCATGGGGAATACTTCCGCAGTGGTTTCATCTACTATGTCTAGCAACAATGGAACAACTGTCCGTGGCTGAGACTCATTGAACTTACGCTTGTGAGCAAAGTTCCTTGTTGTTTCTCGGTCTGATGGTCACGACTTCTCCACGGTCAACCCTTCCATTATTCAGAAGGGTGTCGACGCAATTGCGGGTCCTGTAAAGTCTTGTTCCCGAATACGAAATGGCATCGTGTTGTTAGAAGCAGTCAGTGCCCTCCAGGCACAAAAATTGCTGCATACTTCACTGCTACACAACTTCCCTTTCTGGGTGGAAGCGCACCGCACTTCAAATTCCTCACGTGGGGTCGTTTATACACGCTCCCTCGACGGATTGTCCGACGAGGTAATTCAACACTACCTGTCTGACCAGGGCGTAACGGTTGTTCGAGTCATGAAAAGGGTTGCCACCAACATCGTTCCAACCCGTACTGTCTTCTTGACATTTGACAAAGTTCAACTCCCATCGAAAATAAAAGTGGGCTATGAGATAATTTCCGTTTGCCCTTACGTCCCAAACCCTATGCGTTGCTATCGGTGTCAGCCAGTTCAATCACACCAGCCAGTCCTGTTCCAATCCGGCCAAATGTGTTACGTGTGGCAAGGATGCCCATGAGGGTGCTTGTCGACCTCCATCCCCTCGCTGCATCAACTTGTATGGGTGACCACACTGCTTCGTCTCGAGATTGCCCCTTTTCTAAAGACGAAAGCTCATCCAGGAAATCAGAGTGAAGGAAAAGGTGTCGACCTTTGCTGCTCGAAAATTATTCGCCAGTCGAAAGCCCACTGTGCATCAGACAGGAAAATACATCTCTGTCCTTGCCTCTCCTCGGCCATCAAAGGAGGTGGGCAGGCAGACTTGTGATCTCACCTTTAGTGCCATGGTCGCCAGATCGGCCAGCGCAAAGATCGTCCGTTCAACCTCCCCACTTTCGCCTGCTCACTCCATGGCTCACCCTTAGAGTTCTGGTAACTCTCGAGCCCAAAAGTCAGACACCCGGACTTCCAAAAAAGAGCCTACTCATAATATTGGGGTACGTAAAATATCTTCACAACCATCCGTTCTTCCTTCATCTAAACATCATGTTTGCAAGAAGGCTAATAAGAAACCCAGTTCCTCTCCTTCTCCGCCAAGGCGTGTCTCATCCACAGCACCACCTGGCGGTAATCGCCCTCGGCAGTCTTCTGAGTCGCCGAGGCGCACTGCTGGGGCAGATCAACCAGCCGATCGCTGGTGGCAGGAGCTGCTCCTGAACAAGCTATGGATCAGGATTTTCTGCCTACGGCTGAGTGCCGTTCCACGCTGTCGGTCGCAAACTGTGAACAGTCGTTAAGTTGACGGCAACCTTGGTCACATTCTTCCATTTTCTGTCCACCCTATGTCCATTATCCATTGGAATATCCGCGGCCTTCGAGCCAATTGGGATGAATTGTCGATACTCTTACGACCCTACTCGTCGGTCATCTTCTGTCTTCAGGAAACAAAGCTGCGCCCCAACGACCGCTTTGTTTTCCCCCATTTTTCAGTCTGTCCAATTTGATCTCCCCTCTGTTGAAGACGCTCCAGCACATGGAGGACTCACGATTCTTCTCCATGATACTCTCTATTATCACCCAATCCGCTTAAACACTTCCTTCCAAGCTGTCGCTGTCGGTCTTTCCCTTTCTGGATACACCTTCTCTCTTTGTACTGTATACATTCCATCGTCGACACCAATGGCACGAACTGATCTCCATCATCTTGGTCAGCTTCCACCCCCTATTTGCTGGTTGGGGACTTCAATGCCCACCACCCTCTTTGGGGATCTCCACATCCTTGTCCGCATGGCTCACTATTGATCGAGGTCTTCCACCAAGCGGATCTCTTTTTGCCTCAACACTGGGGACCCTACATTTCTGTCTGCCTCCACGACAAATTTATCTCATTTGGACCTTATTGTCGGTACTGTTCCGCTAGCCCGGCGCTTCGAAAGGTTCGCCCTTGGTGACGACATTCCATGTGTCCTTAGACTGCAGCCTCAACGGCCATATATGCGCCCGCGACGCTGGAAGTTCGCCCAAGCCGATTGGACACTTTTTTCGTCTCTAGCGACATTCGATGACCGTCGCTTTCCCGGCGTCGACGATGAGGTCACACATATTACCGACGTTATTCTCACAGCTGCGGAACGTTCAATACCACGCACCTCCGAATTGCCCCGGCGCCCCCCAGTTCCTTCGTGGAACGAGGCATGCCGTGACGCAATACGTGAGCGGCGACGTGCTCTTCGCATTTTCCGTCACCATCCTACTTTGGCCAACTGTATCCGATATAAGCAGTTCCGTGCGCGGTGTCGTCGAGTCACCCGCGATGGCAAGAAGGCAAGCTGGGACTTCTTTAGTAGCTCATTTAACACCTTCACTCCATCCTCGGAAGTTTGGAGTCGGATTTGATGGTTATCAGGCGCGCCTAGTTTCTCCCCGGTCTCTGGGCTCACTGTCGCGCATGATACGTTAGTGGACCCCGTTGCAATTTCTAACTCATTGGGTCAAGACTTTGCTGAGATTTCGAGCTCTTCATATTACCCGCCAGCGTTTCTCCCGAAGAAACATGCAGCGGAAGTGCAACCTATTGCTTTCTCCTCTCAAAATAGTGAAAACTGTAATACTGTTTTCTCCATGAGGTAACTCCAACATGCACTCTCTTCTTCTCGCTCCTCCGCCCCAGGACCAGATGGTATCCACATCCAAATGTTGCTGCGTTTGTCATACCATAGTCTGCGTTGCATCCTTCGCCTTTATAATCGAATTTGCACCGACAGGACTTTTCCCAGACGATGGCGGGAAGCTATCGTCGTTCGTGTTCCGAAACCTGGAAAGGGCAAACATCTCCCCTCCAGCTATCGCCCCATTTCTCTCACGAGTAGTGTATGTAAGGTTTTGGAGCGTATGATGAATTGCAGTTTGGCATGGTGGCGGGAGTCCCGCTGTCTTCTAACACCTGCCCAATGTGTTTTCCGAAAGCATCGTTCTGCAGTTGACCATCTTGTTGCTCTCTCCACATATATCATGAACAATTTTCTCCGGAAACGCCAAACAGTAGCAATATTTTTTGATCTGGGGAGAGCATACAATACCTGTTGGAGGACAGGCATCCTCCACACAGTTGTCTTGGGGCTTTCGCGGTCGGTTGCCTCTTTTTCTTCGCGAATTTATGGCAGAGCGCACATTTAAAGTACGGGTGAACACAATATGTTTAACAGAAAACTGTGCTGGTCCTCCCACGTTTCCTATCTTTCGGCTCGCTGTCTGCGATCCCTCAACACCCTCCGTGTCCTGAATGGTATTTCCTGGAGAGCTGACCGAGTGGTCCTTCTCCGCCTCTATCGCGCTTAGTGCGCTCGAAATTTGACTATGGAAGCATAGTTTACTCCTCTGCTCTACCGTCTATTCTTCAGCGTCTCGACTCTAAACCTAATCCACGGTGGTGGATAGTGTGTCTGGAGCTTTTTACAACAGCCCTGGGGAAAGCCTTTATGCTGAGCCTGCTGAATTTCCGCTGTCCAATCGGCGAACAGTCCTCCTTAGTTATTATGCTAGCCATCTGTCTTCCATGCCTGCTAATCCAGCCCATGACATTTTTTTCGACGCCTCCTTGGATTTAGGGTATGCAGGCCGCCCTTCCTCCCCACTACCACGGGGTCCGCTTTCTTCAACTGATCCATTCTCTTTCTTTCTGCTTTGCTAAAACCTTGACAACTTGGGATACAATACCGCCTTGGCTCTGTCCCCGGACCTGCCTGCTCCGTGACCTTTGTCAATTTCCCAAGGATGGTACCTCTTCACTTGTTTATCATCAGGCATTTTCTGCTCTGTGCACAAATAAAGGAAGCCACATTTATTTACACCGATGGCTCGAAAACATCGTTAGGTGTAGGGGGTGTCAATATTGTTGGCGACACTCCAAATCCATTTCGGATTCCCGACCAGTGTTTGGTTTATACTGCCGAGCTTTACGCTGTTCTCCAGGCTGTCCAATACATCCGTCGCCATCAGCGGATACAGTATGTTATCTGTTCAGATTCTCTCAGCTCTCTCCTCAGTCTCCAAGCTGTGGACCCTATCCACCCCTGGTCCACCGGATTCAGGACTGCCCCCACTTGTACCACTTGGGGGCGTCTCTGTGGCGTTCCTCTGGATCCCAGGACACGTTGGTATCTGTGGAAATGAAGCGGCCGATATAGCGGCCAAGGCTGCAGTCTCTCTTCTTCGGCCAGCTATTCGCACGATTCCCTTCGCCGATCTACGGAGCGTTTTATGTCGTCGTGTTGTTCTTTCATGGCACGCACGTTGGTCGACACTTCCCCATAATAAATTGTGGGACGTGAAAGCTCTTCCCTGTGCTTGGACCTCTTCCTCCCGAACTCGTCGTCGGGAGGAGGTAATTTTAACTAGACTCCGGATAGGGCACTGTCTTTTTAGCCATCGACATCTTTTAAGCGGAAATCCTCCCCCACTCCGTCCCCACTGCTCCCAGCTGTGGACGGTAAGACCTCTTTTACTTGAGTGCCCCTATTTTACTCCGTTACGCGCCCGTCTACAGCTGTCGCCTGAAATATCGTCCATTTTAGCAGATGACACGCGCTCAGCCGCTCGCGTTCTGGAGTTTGTGCCAGTGAGATGACGTCAGTCATTTGAAGCTCTTTTTGGGACTACCAACCCCTTCGTGTAGTGGTTTTTTAAGCTTTCCTTCTTTTAGTTTCTCCAACTTTTTGAGTTTCGTTCGCATTGCTGCTGGTTTCCATTTACGTTTTTCCCTTTATTTAAGTCACAGACCGAGCGCTAATGACCATAGCAGTTTTGCGTCCTAAAACAAGAAAAACAAACTCTACCCCTGGTGTTCGCTGACAATGCCTCAATGGCAGATCCCGTTTTAAGTTTCATTCGTGATTAGGGTTTTTACCGCTTTATTTAAGGTAGGAGCATTCCACCTTATTGACGAGTGGAGGGGATTGCAGGCCCTATCGCTCCCCAATTCACCCTGACTGGAATGGCTTCAACTGGGCTTGGTGGTTCACGCCAGCCCTCTGCCCACTCCATCACTTACGGGGTCTGTTATGTCTTGAACATCTCTTGTCTCCTTTGCTTCTTCCTTCCCGCCCCTGTCATTAGTCACTTCCTTTCCCTCAACCCTTCTTCCACCCTTTTCCTTCCTTCTCTGTCATTAGTTTATTATTTTACAGACATAATAGTTCTACTAATGTGGGATTTTATCGGTTTTAGTTAATCTATGGTCGAGGGTCTTATGACCACGTAGTTTGGTCCATTCTCCAACCAACCAGTTTTCTACATTCATCTTACTGGAACTAAACGATGTTATTTCACTGTGTGAGACGTTGTCAACTGCTTACCTGCTCTGTCTAGCACAAACAATGTCCTAGCCTTCTTGACTGGTTTATTAACTTTGTTAATCATAGTTGCTATAACGAAATTTTGATAGTTAATCCCCGTTTCTATACTGACATCGTCGATAAGGTCTGGCCTGTACGTTGCTACAAGGTTCAAGATATTTCCATTGCGTGTGTGCTGCCGACCTAGCTAGCTTCGAAAGACAGTTGACAGGAAACGTGTTCAAAAGCATTTGGCTTAAATGCCCCCCCCCCCCTTCCCTTCCACCCGTAATGAACCCATAGACATCCCATACTCCCCTCCAACTAGTAATTGATCTGAGTATTTACGCGCTACTGACGGCAGAGGTTATATGAATGACTCCAGAACTGGTAGTGGGACCAGGTAGCCGGTAAAAACATCCAACGATTAACTTGGTTTCACATACGCCTGTCATAAGCGACCAGCTAACCTCAGTGTCACACTCACCTTCGGCGTCAATAGAGAGAAATATTTTTCTCAATTGCAGTAAACACTTCACCTCCTACGGCCTCTAACCCGTCTTTCTGACACATGTTCTATGACTCGATAAACACCCCATTGTTCTTCACATCGTGTTTCAGCCATCTATCGGTCGCAAGAATAATTTGAGCACGAGAACATTCCTAGGTGCAGTACATTCTGGAACTTTATTAAGAATGCTTCGACAGTGTACTGGTAAAACTGACAGTCAAAATGTCGTTGTTCTGGACGCGGTCATGTCAGGTCTTACATCCCTTGAATCGAGAGCGGAAAATCCTGAGAAACAGCGGAGAAACTGTGATCTTACTTGACAAACGGGAAAGAATATCTCTAACATTTTGAGGTAAATATGGAAAACATTTTGCTGAAGGAAACATAACAACGAATCATCTGTTGATCCGGTGTCACCGGGGTCAGTGGATGGTCAAATTTTAACGAAGAAATTCTCCAAACAGCCGTGCAAAGTGAGTAGTATTTTTATTTCCGCTGCCAGTTTCGGCACTTCGGTATGCCCCTTCTTCAGGCTTCATATGCACCCATCCAAAACTATCGATATTGGCACACTAGAGCCATCTGTTCCTGGACGTCGTGAATTCTAAAGTGCTTCCATTCTGTAGTCGCGCATCACGTCAGATTCACGACAGAATGAATAAACCAACGTATGGTGACGTTGAAACGTTAAAAATGCCCTTCCTATTACAGATAAGTTTTTCACTGGTTTTCGCTTTCCTCGTCACTTACCGCCCTCAATTTACGAAAAACAAGACCCAATATCTAACTTCTCATAACAGGAAAAGGCATTTCACCTCAATTAAGAGCAGATATAAATTTTGTATTATGCGATTGGCACCTGATTATGGACCTGTGGGCTCAGAAGTGCATCGTGTAAAACACGAAAAAATTGAGTGAAGGCGTTATTGTGGAAAATTCTGCGTGTTTTGTAAGTCAAACATAAGCAACAGAAACACGTAATTGTCACTTAGCCAGTGCTGGTCCAAAATATCGGATCCAAAATGATGAGAAACGTGTGTTTTAATTAAATCTTTTCTAGTTTCAGGTCGGGCATCATCTCTCTAAAACAGTATTTTATTTTCGTGGGTAACGGAGATGGATCGTGCGGATGATTCCGTAAGAAACGACGGCGCACTGTTCGTATGTCACCTGCGCCAAGGGCTTAACTAAACTGAACATTTAAAGAACCGCTCTACTTCGCGGCAGTTAGGTTACAACCGAATTGATTGTCTCGGATGACTGCATCACACATACATAGTGTTTTTTATTGTTGCTGTACCAGGAGTTGTGTTGTGTGGTGGCCAAGCGAAATAGCGCTATGAATCAGCGTTTCAAGTAGAGATAATTAGTGAGTTCTTTCTTCCATGACATCCAATAAATGCTATAGTGCCTTTGGTGCTACAGCGTATTATCTGTTGTAAAGACGCTACTGTGTGTGCTTGCTGTGTCATGTTGTGTGTCACAAAAGAAGTTAGTGCATGCCACAACCAGTCGCAGCTACTTTTAGTTGGAAAAAAAAATTACTGGAGAAAATTATGGCTAGGATGTGCCAGTACACTGTGGTGCATTAGGATTCACACACGAAAGTACAACCCTAGACATTTCGTATTTTTAAGAAATTTGGAGATGAAACGATGTATCTGGCATGGCTTACACATGTTCCACTGCGCATGACCACCATGGTACGACATAGCCTCACTTTAGTATGATTCATATATTTCGTTTAACGAACTTCGGGTGAAAGTAACAGAAAAATTTTAATGCCTTAAATCTAGATAAGTTCTTCTACTATGTTTCCGTTGACTATGTAGAATGTCAAAGGGAGTTGTGGAGAGGACATCAGTATTATACTTCCCTTTCGGTTCTGGGTGACAAATTTTACAGATATGACCGATTACCTCAGGGCTCCTTCGATAGATCTTAAACGGAAAGTAATCATGAGGGAAAGGACCTGGACTAAAATGTAAGGTAGGTTTTATTTTTCATTTTATCTACATCACATGCTGACTAGATTTTAAACGTCTGAAACGATTGAAAAGTTAGTTTGCACAGTCAGACGTGGTATAAGACCGGCAACCTCCCACTCTGATACAACAGGAGCGACTACTCACATGGGTCGGCCACTTGGATTCATATTTTTTTAACAGGCGTTGTTAGTCCCTCGAGCAAAGGTCTGTATGAAGAGGGCACTCATGCTGCGTTTCCCTTATTAATTTTGAACGCATGACTGTCAGTGTTCATATTCGGTGAAGTTACGAAAATATTCATTTAATGCATATCTGGTGCATCATAATTAACACACGTTACACCTTTGATGAAGAGAACATAACGTTACAAATTATCCGAAGATCTTACACACAATAATTCTTACTTTCTTTCTTGACGCACTTTAAGATGTAGCAAGGAAACCAATGTAATTTCCTAAGGGTCCTTGGTGAATGTCCTTGATTTACAAGATGAGGAAGAAATGTTACGGAAGTTCATGAATACAATATGTTGCACTGCATTTCATAGTCAAACCAAAATAACTTCAGAAGCGTCTGGATACAAAAAATACGTGGCGAAAGAGGAATAGCGACCTCATCTGCATGAGGGCGTTGAAATCATTCAGTAGCGACGAGTGAAAACTTGGTCTGGCCGGGGACGCGAACCTGGATCTCTCCTTCACTCCAGCGGTCGCCTTAATCGCCCCCGGCCATCCGAACACGCTTCTCCTTCAACCCAAATGCCCACCTTGTACATACCAGTTTTGTAGCGCCCTTTGTCAGCCATTGTCGCGGCTCGCAGCATAGCTTAATTCCTGCAGAAAGTCTGACCTGGGGTGCATCCGCACTGACAATAAATCAGATATATGGTAAAATACTATAAATGCGTGAACATATGTGTAGTGTGTGTTTCTTCGGACACGTCAGAGAACAGACATCACACAGTGCTTGATTCAGGTGCCCACACCTATACATTCTGTGCAACCCGCAACGCCTTCAAATGGGACATGTAAGATTTATGGAACACATCCTACTACATGGACGAGGGCTGGTGACATCAGAAAAAAAAACCACCACAGCTGTATCTGAAGAATGACTCCATTATCTCACATGACTAGCTTCAGCAGCACACCACAGCTATCCTTGGGCCCCACCACTGCCAAACGAGTATTACATTCCCTTGGCGCATGCATTGTGTAGTCCTTATTGATAGTACATGTGGGCTACCGTTCCTTAGCACCCAAGTCACTCAAGACACAACTGCTTTTTTTGTTTTAGGGCACAGAAACAACTAGGGTTATTCGCGACCTCAACATAACTACACAATACAATGATAAAGGTCCCCCCTGCGGGTCCGGGGATTAGAATAGGCCCGAGGTATTCCTGCCTGTCGTAAGAGGCGACTAAAAGGAGTCCATCCCCCTCACGGGGGTAGTTAGCGCCTGCGTCCGGAGACGGACGGTTTCACGACCTATAATCGTGGTCTTTTTGGTTTTTCACTTCTCGTTTCTTCCTTCCTTTTGTTGGTTCCTTTCTTTGCTCTTCTCCACCTCACTGTCTTCCTTACTCTTTCCCTTGACTCCTCCTTGCCTTCTCATTGCCTTTTTCTCCTTGCCTTCTCATTGCCTTTTTCTCCTTGCCTTCTCATTGCCTTTTTCTCCTTGCCTTCTCATTGCCTTTTTCTCCTTGCCTTCTCCTTGCCTTCTCCTTGCCTTCTCCTTGCCTTCTCATTGCCTTCTTCTCCTTGCCTTCTCTGGTCTCCGCCTCGGCGTTTGAGACAGTCTGTCCTCTTTCTCCCTCTCTCTTCTTTTTCCTCTTCTTCCTTCCTCCCTGTGCGTGTCTGAAGGCTGACCCACGCGTTCGCACGCGTAGCCGGTGACGGGGTAACGCGTAATTCCCCGCCCTGGGTAGACATGTAAGGCACGCGCGTACCCCCTGGTAAAGGCCAGGCCCGGGGAGGGGTGATTGCCTGAGCTGATACCTTCTGACCTTGCCGATTGGTCCCTCCGTCTGTTTCTCCGGAGGTGTGACCTGAGGTGTAAACATTCACCTAAGGCGGGAGTGCCCTCTGAGAGGGTCCCCACAAGGAAGGAGCGCGCCATCGGAGACGCTGGCAATCATGGGGGATTCCTCCGCAATGGATTCTACTCCATCGCTTTCGACTTCGACCCACAAACGGAAACGTGACCAGCCAACAGTGACAAAAATACTACCGCCTGCCCCACAGTTCCTCGTAGTTTCTCGATCTGAGGACGGAAAGGATTTTTCCTCTGTCAACCCTTTCGTTATCCAGAAGGGCGTAGATGCCATAGCCGGATCTGTCAAATCTTGTACCAGGTTGCGTAACGGTACCTTATTACTAGAAACTGAGAGTGCCTTTCAGGCACAAAAACTGCTTCGGGCCACACTCTTGTACACGTTCCCTGTCCGGGTGGAGGCCCACCGCACTTTGAATTCGTCTCGTGGTGTAGTCTATAGTAGCTCTCTCGACGGATTGACTGACGAGGAGCTTCAATCTTTCCTCGCTGAGCAGGGCGTGACGGCTGTCCATCGGGTCATGAAAAAGGTCAACAATGACCTTGTACCAACCCGGACACTTTTCTTAACCTTCGATAGTGTTAAGCTGCCATCGCGCATCAAGGCGGGCTACGAGGTTATTTCTGTTCGCCCCTATGTCCCGACACCTACGCGCTGCTACCAGTGTCAGCGTTTCAATCACACTCGACAGTCTTGTTCCAATGCGGCTAAATGTGTCACTTGTGGCAGGGATGCCCATGAGGGTGACTGTCCACCTCCGTCTCCTCGTTGTGTGAACTGTCAGGGTGACCATGCCGCATCCTCCCGCGACTGTCCTGTCTATAAGGAAGAACGCTGTATCCAGGAAATTCGAGTCAAAGAGAAAGTGTCCACCTCGGCTGCTCGCAAGCTATTGGCTAGTAGGAAGCCCACGCTGCTCCCAGCGGGGAAATACAGCACTGTCCTAGCCTCTCCTCGGACTACCCGGGAGGTAGCAACCCAGACATGCGATCTGACCTTCAGCACCACGGTCGTCCGTTCGGCCAGTGCTAAGATCGCGCGGTCGACGTCTCCTCTTCGTCCCATCACCCCACAGACACCAGCCCCTTCATCAGCTTCTGCTAAGACGAAGACCCAGAAGTCAGATGCACGGGCCTTCAAGAAGGAACCGTCCCGTGCAGACTTCCTACGTACCTCGACCTCCCAGCCTTCGTCCGGTACTTCCACCAAACGACCATCCAAGAAGGCTAATAGGAAGCACAGTTCTCCTTCTCCGCCACGGCGCATTTCTTCTCCTGCGCCACCCAGCGGTTGCCGCCCCAGGCCGTCATCCCTTTCGCCTGGCCGCACCGCTGGTAGCCGAACATCTGGCCGTTCACCGGCGGAGGAAGCTCCCCCTCCCGGCCATCTTCCCAAGATGGCCGATGAACCTATAGAACCAATGGACAATGACTGTCCGCCTACTGATAGCGGCGGCAGTGCTCGCTCGAAGCCAGGCCCTCAGCGGCCTTCGAGGTGACCCCTTCTCTCATCTTCCTTTTCTTCCGATGGCACTTATTAACTGGAATATTCGCAGCGTTCGCTCCAACCGAGAGGACTTGAAGTTGCTGCTCCGCTCGCATCGTCCGCTCGTCGTAGCCCTCCAGGAAACGAAGCTACGCCCATGCGATCAAATTGCCTTGGCACACTACACCTCTGTGCGTTTTGACCTACCCCCTGTGGTAGGTATCCCAGCTCATGGAGGGGTTATGTTGCTGGTCCGGGATGATATTTACTACGATCCCATCACGTTGCACACCGGCCTGCAGGCAGTTGCCATCCGCATTACTCTCCCCACCTTTACGTTTTCCTTTTGTACCGTTTACGCTCCATCATCTGCCGTTACCAGGGCAGACATGACGCAACTTGTTGCTCAGCTACCTGCACCATTTTTGTTAACTGGAGACTTCAATGCCCACCATCCTCTTTGGGGCTCTCCAGCATCCTGCCCGAGGGGCTCCTTGTTAGCAGACCTTTTCAACCAGCTCAATCTTGTCTGCCTCAATACTGGCGCCCCTACTTTTCTTTCGGACACATCTCATACCTATTCCCATTTAGACCTCTCTATATGTACTCCCCAACTTGCACGCCGGTTTGAGTGGTATGCCCTTGCTGATACATATTCGAGCGACCACTTCCCGTGTATTATCCATCTCCTGCAGCATACTCCCTCTCCGTGCTCCTCTCGTTGGACCATCTCCAAGGCAGACTGGGGGCTCTTCTCTTCCAGGGCGACCTTTCAGGATCAAACCTTCACAAGCTGCGATCTTCAGGTCGCACACCTCACGGAAGTCATTCTCGCTGCTGCTGAATATTCCATCCCTCACCCTACCTCTTCTCCACGTCGCGTACCGGTCCCCTGGTGGACCGCAGCATGTAGGGACGCTATACGTGCTCGTCGACGTGCTCTACGCACCTTTCAACGCCACCCTACAGTGGCGAATTGTATTAATTATAAACGATTACGTGCTCAGTGTCGTCGTATTATTAAAGAAAGCAAGAAAGCCAGCTGGGCTGCTTTCACCAGCACCTTCAACAGTTCTACTCCTTCTTCTGTTGTCTGGGGTAGCCTGCGCCGGCTATCTGGCACTAAGGTCCACTCCCCAATTTCTGGCTTGAAGGTCGCGAATGAAGTCCTTGTGGCCCCTGAGGCTGTCTCCAATGCCTTCGGCCGCTTTTTCGCCGAGGTTTCGAGCTCCGCTCATTACCACCCTGCCTTCCTCCCCCGCAAACAGGCCGAGGAGGCTAGGCCACGTGACTTCCGCTCCTCGAATTGTGAAAGTTATAATGCCCCATTCACCATGCGGGAACTCGAAACCGCACTTGGCCGATCACGGTCCTCCGCTCCAGGGCCTGATTCTATTCATATTCAGATGCTGAAGAACCTTTCTCCTGCGGGTAAAGGTTTTCTTCTTCGTACATACAATCGCATCTGGATTGAGGGACATGTTCCCGCATGCTGGCGCGAGTCTATTGTTGTCCCGATTCCTAAGCCGGGGAAGGACAAGCACATGCCTTCCAGTTATCGACCTATCTCGCTTACCAGCTGTGTCTGTAAAGTGATGGAGCGAATGGTTAACTCTCGATTGGTTTGGCTGCTCGAGTCTCGACGCCTACTTACCAATGTACAATGTGGATTTCGAAGGCGCCGCTCTGCTGTCGACCGTCTGGTTACCTTGTCGACCTTCATCATGAATAACTTCTTGCGGAAGCGCCCGACCGCGGCTGTGTTCTTTGATTTGGAGAAGGCTTACGACACCTGTTGGAGGGCGGGCATTCTCCGCACCATGCATACGTGGGGCTTTCACGGTCGCCTCCCTCTTTTTATTCGTTCCTTTTTAATGGATCGACAGTTTCGGGTACGTGTGGGTTCTGTCCTGTCCGACACCTTTCGCCAGGAGAATGGGGTGCCACAGGGCTCAGTTTTGAGCGTCGCTCTCTTCGCCATCGCGATCAATCCAATACTGGATTGCCTCCCAGCTGATGTATCAGGCTCCCTTTTCGTGGACGATTTTACCATCTATTGCAGCGCGCAGTGTCCACGTGTCTTGGAGCGCTGTCTTCAGCGTTGTCTTGACCGTCTTTACTCCTGGAGTGTCGCCAATGGCTTCCGTTTTTCTGCCGAGAAGACGGTCTGTATTAACTTCTGGCGCTACAAAGAGTTTCTCCCACCGTCTTTACGACTCGGTCCCGTTGCTCTCCCACTCGTGGAGACAATCAAATTTTTAGGCCTTACCTTTGACAGGAAACTTAGCTGGTCTCCACATGTGTCATATTTGGCCGCCCGTTGTACCCGTTCTTTAAATGTCCTCCGTGTTCTCAGTGGTATGTCGTGGGGAGCGGATCGAACCGTCCTACTTCGTCTATATCGGTCGATCGTCCGCTCCAAGCTGGATTATGGGAGCTTCGTATACTCCTCTGCACGGCCATCCATCTTACGCCGCCTCAACTCCATACAACATCGGGGTTTACGACTTGCGATCGGAGCATTTTATACCAGTCCCGTAGAGAGTCTTCATGCTGACGCTGGCGAATTGCCACTCACCTACCGGCGCGATATACTGCTTTGTCGGTATGCCTGTCGGCTACTGTCAATGCCCGACCATCCTTCTTATCGTTCCTTTTTTGACGACTCTCTTGACCTTCAATACGGGTTGTATGTCTCTGCCTTGCTACCCCCTGGAGTTCGATTTCGTCGCCTCCTTCAACACCTTAATTTTTCACTCCCTGCAACCTTTCGAGTGGGCGAGAGCCGCACGCCACCTTGGCTCCAGGCTCAGGTCCGCGTTCACCTCGACCTCAGCTCGCTCCCAAAAGAGGTCACCCCCGGTTCGGTCTACCACTCCCGTTTTTTGGAACTTCGTTCGAAGTTCAACAACATGACTTTCATTTATACAGATGGCTCTAAGACCAATGACGGGGTCGGGTGTTCCTTTATTGTCGGGGCACAAAGTTTCCAATACCGGCTCCATGGCCATTGTTTGGTCTTCACAGCTGAGCTCTTTGCCCTCTACCAGGCTGTTCTGTACATCTGCCGCCACCGACATTCTGCTTATGTCATCTGCTCAGATTCCCTGAGCGCCATCCAGAGCCTCAGTGATCCGTACCCGGTTCACCCTTTCGTACACCGGATCCAACGCTCTCTTCAGCAGCTGGTGGACGTCGGTACGCCGGTTAGCTTTATGTGGGTTCCTGGCCATGTCGGTATCCCTGGGAACGAAGCTGCAGATGCCGCGGCCAAGGCTGCGGTCCTCCAGCCTCGGACAGCTTCTTGTTGTGTCCCTTCGTCCGATTTTAGCAGGGTCATTTGTCGGCGCGTTGTGTCGCTGTGGCATGCCGATTGGGCTGCAGTTACCGACAAGAAGCTTCGGGCCTTAAAACCTCTTCCCGTGGCTTGGACGTCCTCCTCACGCCCTTCTCGGCGGGAGGAGGTCGTTTTAGCAAGGTTAAGAATTGGACACTGCCGGTTCAGCCATCGCCATCTGCTGACGGCTGCGCCGGCGCCGTTCTGCCCATGTGGGCACTTGCTGACCGTTCGTCACATTTTAATGTCCTGTCCCGATCTTAAAACACTGCGCCTCGATCTTAACCTGCCTACTACTTTAGATGCCATTTTAGCGGATGACCCACGAGCAGCTGCTCGTGTTCTTTGTTTTATCAATTTGACAAACCTCGCTAAGGTCATTTGATGATGTTTTTTAATCCTATGCCTGTCAGTCTGTCTTTTATTGTGTTTTCCCCTTTTAGTTGTTGTTGTCAACTTGTGCCTCGCGGTGCATTCTTAGAGTAGTCAGGGCGCTAATGACCATTGAAGTTGTGCGCCCGAAAACCACAAAAAAAAAAAAAAAAAAACACAATGATAAAGGAGTAAAAAACGACGAGACCCGAATCCCAATCGTCGGAAGAGAAGACAGGTAAAAAAGTACGTGGAGAAAAGTGTAAAAAATACGCCATAGAGAACCGGCGGTCCTGAACTAAAATATAAATGGCCTTCATCATATTGTTACGACGGGTAAAAAGTAAGACGCGGTCGACAGTCCGCGTATCGGTCGCTAAAAAGGCCGATAATTCAGACGACAAAAACAGGAGTACTGCATGATAACACACTACTGTAAGGCTTAATCGGTATCGATTTGGAGGTAATTATCCACACAATCGTGGTTCTTAAATTTGTGAATTACGAATACTAACGGAGTCCTTTCAGGTATCGTTTATGGACGAAGCCTCTATCGTGCCACAAATGTCAGATTAGAATTGTGAGGGTGTAATAGGATGGCACAGATTGGCTGACAGTTCTCGTACTTGCAGAGATAAACTACAAGTTGTTGATTCATGACGACAGACTCCCACTACGTCAGGTTTTAGTTCTTAATTGTTGCTCATGAGTTGCTTACCAGTGTTTCAACAGCATCCACATCAACACCCACACCAAATACAGGCCAATAATATGCCAGTTAATCAGTGATATCCCATGTGATTCTTTGACAGTGTATACCTTTTTTTCTTTGGCAGTACACCGTCCCTTTGATTTGGAAGCTATAAAAGGTTGTCACAGTCCACCAACAATTGAAGCCGATAATGCACGTCAGAAATTTCATACCTACCGTATCGGCTTCGTCAGATTTTTTTTCCGTAGTTACTTCCCTGTCACTCTGAAGACTAATACGTAACGTGAATAGTAATACTCCATTGTGGTGAACATCCAGCGCCTGCGTCTTCCAGCTGTACCATTAAAAAATACTGTGAAAATGAGCGACATACATTCGCTTACTGTAGTAGTAACTGGCAAAGTACGGTGAACTCCAGCAGTAATCTGATTACGAACTCAAGTGTTCAGTATTTTATGGGATTGCTTCAATTGTTTTCGGTGTGGTCGTTGCAAGTTTAGACAGAGGCAGAGGAAAAAATTACCTGCCTTCAGACAAGGTTGTAGTGGGTTCTGAGTTAATGGCTAGAGTTGCAGCAGTAAAAAGCTTGATCCCTCTTCCATAATGGATTAGTGCTGTATGACATCACACCACTGCACTGCTTAATCTGACACGAATTTGGACGTAATGATCCCACATAATGGCCGTTCTTAAATTTGTGAATTAAGAATAAATGCAGTTTCCCATACTGCAAACTACGAGACACTGAAATTTACTCGTAAAAGGGCCACCTTGTAGAGCAGGCATAAACGATAAATCTCCAACGCTCTGTTCCTTGTTCTGCACGGGTTCTTCAGTCATCAAAATTCCAAAGAAGTATCTACATCTACACATCTACATCTATACTCCGCGAGCCACCTTACGTTGTGTGGCGGAGGGTACTTATTGTACCACTATCTGATCCCCCCTTCCCTGTTCCATTCACGAATTGTGCGTGGGAAGAACGACTGCTTGTAAGTCTCCGTATTTGCTCTAATTTCTCGGATCTTTTCGTTGTGATCATTACGCGAGATAAATGTGGGCGGTAGTAATATGTTGCCCATCTCTTCCCGGAATGTGCTCTCTCGTAATTTCGATAATAAACCTCTCCGTATTGCGTAACGCCTTTCTTGAAGTGTCCGCCACTGAAGCTTGTTCAGCATCTCCGTAACGCTCTCGCGCTGACTAAATGTCCCCATGACGAATCGCGCTGCTTTTCGCTGGATCATGTCTATCTCTTCTATTAATCCAACCTGGTAAGGGTCCCATACTGATGAGCAATACTCAAGAATCGGACGAACAAGCGTTTTGTAAGCTACTTCTTTCGTCGATGAGTCACATTTTCTTAGAATTCTTCCTATGAATCTCAACCTGGCGCCTGCTTTTCCCACTATTTGTTTTATGTGATCATTCCACTTCAGATCGCTCCGGATAGTAACTCCTAAGTATTTTACGGTCGTTACCGCTTCCAATGATTTACCACCTATGGCATAATCGTACTGGAATGGATTTCTGCCCCTATGTATGCGCATTATATTACATTTATCTACGTTTAGGGAAAGCTGCCAGCTGTCGCACCATTCATTAATCCTCTGCAGGTCTTCCTGGAGTACGTACGAGTCTTCTGATGTTGCTACTTTCTTGTAGACAACCGTGTCATCTGCAAATAGCCTCACGGAGCTACCGATGTTATCAACTAAGTCATTTATGTATATTGTAAACAATAAAGGTCCTATCACGCTTCCTTGCGGTACTCCCGAAATTACCTCTACATCTGCAGATTTTGAACCGTTAAGAATGACATGTTGTGTTCTTTCTTCTAGGAAATCCTGAATCCAATCACAAACCTGGTCCGATATTCCGTAAGCTCGTATTTTTTTCACTAAACGTAAGTGCGGAACCGTATCAAATGCCTTCCTGAAGTCCAGGAATACGGCATCAATCTGCTCGCCAGTGTCTACGGCACTGAATTTCTTGGGCAAATAGGGCGAGCTGAGTTTCACATGATCTCTGTTTGCGGAATCCATGTTGGTTATGATGGAGATTTGTATTATCTAAGAACGTCATAATACGAGAACACAAAACATGTCCCATTATTCTACAACAGATTGACGTAAGCGAAATAGGCCTATAATTATTCGCATCTGATTTATGACCCTTCTTGAAAATGGGAACGACCTGCGCTTTCTTCCAGTCGCTAGGTACTTCACGTTCTTCCAGAGATCTACGATAAATTGCTGATAGAAAGGGGGCAAGTTCTTTAGCATAATCACTGTAGAATCTTACGGGTATCTCGTCTGGTCCGGATGCTTTTCCACTACTAAGTGATAGCAGTTGTTTTTCAATTCCGATATCGTTTATTTCAATATTTTCCATTTTGGCGTCCGTGCGACGGCTGAAGTCAGGGACCGTGTTACGATTTTCCGCAGTGAAACAGTTTCGGAACACTGAATTCAGTATTTCTGCCTTTCTTCGGTCGTCCTCTGTTTCGGTGCCATCGTGGTCAACGAGTGACTGAATAGGGGATTTAGATCCGCTTACCGATTTTACATATGACCAAAACTTTAGGGTTCTTGTTTAGATTGTTTGCCAATGTTTTATGTTCGAATTCGTTGAATGCTTTTCTCATTGCTCTCTTTACGCTCTTTTTCGCTTCGTTCAGCTTTTCCTTATCAGCTATGATTCGACTACTCTTAAACCTATGATGCTTTCTTTGTTTCCGTAGTACCTTTCGTACATGATTGTTATACCACGGTGGATCTTTCCCCTCGCTTTGGACCTTAGTCGGTACGAACGTATCTAAGGCGTACTGGACGATGTTTCTGAATTTTTTCCATTTTTGTTCCACGTCCTCTTCCTCAGAAATGAACGTTTGATGGTGGTCACTCAGATATTCTGCGATTTGTGCCCTATCACTCTTGTTAAGCAAATATATTTTCCTTCCTTTCTTGGCATTTCTTATTACACTTGTAGTCATTGATGCAACCACTGACTTATGATCACTGATACCCTCTTCTACATTCACGGAGTCGAAAAGTTCCGGTCTATTTGTTGCTATGAGGTCTAAAACGTTAGCTTCACGAGTTGGTTCTCTAACTATCTGCTCGAAGTGATTCTCGGACAAGGCAGTCAGGATGTCACAAGAGTTCTGTCTCTGGCTCCAGTTCTGATTGTGTGACTATCCCATTCTATACCTGGTAGATTGAAGTCTCCCCCTATTACAATAGTATGATCACGAAACTTCTTCACGACGTTCTGCAGGTTCTCTCTGAGGCGCTCAACTACTACGGTTGCTGATGCAGGTGATCTATAGAGGCATCCGACTATCATATCTGACCCACCTTTGATACTTAACTTAACCCAGATTATTTCACATTCGCATTCGCTAATAACTTCACTGGATATTATTGAATTCTTTACTGCTATAAATACTCCTCCACCATTGGCGTTTATCCTATCCTTGCGGTATATATTCCATTCTGTGTCTAGGATTTCGTTACTGTTCACTTCCGGTTTTAACCAACTTTCCGTTCCTAATACTATATGCGCACTATTTCCTTCAATAAGAGATACTAATTCAGGAACCTTGCCCTGGATACTCCTGCAGTTTACCAATATTACGTTAACTTTTCCTGTTTTTGGTCTCTGAGGACGGACGTTCTTTATCAACGATGATAATGTTCTCTCTGGTAAGCCGTCAGGTATTTTATCGTTTCGCCCAAGGGGGGGGGGGGTCCCTCTAACCTAAAAAACCCCCGTGTGCACGCCACACGTACTCTGCTACTCTAGTAGCTGTTTCCGGTGTGTAGTGCACGCCTGACCTGTCTAGGGGGGCCCTACAGTTCTCCACCCAATAACGGAGGTCGATGAATTTGCAACCATTATAGTCGCAGAGTCGTCTGAGCCTCTGGTTTAGACCCTCCACACGGCTCCAAACCAGAGGACCGCGATCGACTCTGGGCACTATGCTGCAGATATTAAGCTCAGCTTGCACTCCGCGTGCGATGCTGGTTGTCTTCACCAAATCAGCCAGCCGCCGGAAGGAACCAAGGATGGCCTCAGAACCGAAGCGGCAGGCGTCATTCGTTCCGACATGTGCTACTATCTGCAGCCGGTCACACCCAGTGCGTTCAATAGCTGCCGGAAGGGCCTCCTCCACATTACGGACGAGACCCCCCGGCAAGCACACCGAGTGCACACTGGCATTCTTCCCCGACCTACCCGCTATTTTCCTGAGGGGCTCCATAACCCGCCTAACGTTGGAGCTCCCTATAACTAATAGGCCCGCCCTCTGTGACTGTCGGGACCTTGCCGGAGAATCGGCCACTGGCCCAACAGGCGAGGCATCCTGTGGTGGCTCGGAAACGATGTCATCACCACTAGGAAGCACCCCGTACCTGTTGGAAAGGGGTAAGGCAGCTGCCACGCGGCCAGATCCCACCTTCGCCTTTCGGCCAGGCTCGCGCGAGCCCACCACTGTCCGCCATTCACCCTGGAGTGATGGCTGACCGGTAAGATGCTCACTGCCGGAAGACGCAGCGACATCAGGGGTTCCATGTGATTCCAAGGCCACCGAAGTAGGCATAGGTCTCACCACAGTTGCCCCAACGCCACTACGAGCCGACGCCTGCGCCACGAGCTCGATGAGCCTAACAGACAGAGCCTCCACCTGCCCCCGAAGAGTGGCCAATTCTCCTTGCGTCCGCTCACAACCACCACAGTCCCTACACATGACTATGTTTACCCTACTCTATACGGTGACAAATTCCCAAGATAATCTTCTTTTGAGCTACTCTGATAATCAAGAAACACTCACTGAAATACGAGACGCGAAAACTACGCTAGGTTTTCCCAGAAAAACTATTTAAAAGCTAAGCGCAGCAAATAATTACAAAATAAATTTCTCTCCTAACGATCAAGAACTGTTAGTTTCTATGCAGAGCAGATAAACACAAATACAATCCCTTCCTTAGTGGAAGGTCGTAAACAAAATGCAAAATAAACGCTTTATACAAACAGTACTCGCTGCTGCTGGTGCTATAGTACACAAATAGAATCCCTCCCTTAGTGGAAGGTCGTAAACAAAATGCAAAATAAACGCTTTATACAAACAGTACTCGCTGCTGCTGGTGCTCTCGCTCTGGCTGTCACAAGACAACTGAATTCCAGCAGTTTACCCTAAGTCCGGAACTCCGTGGAGTGGCATTCGGTTGTCGCACACTTCTCAGGTGACACTATGTGTTCATCACAGAATATAGGTAATGAGACGTAAATGACATCCTTTCCCTAGTCACTGACTAGTGATGCGGCTAAAGCATGCCCAATACTTGGAACTGGAAGTGAAATGTCTAATAATTAAAATGTTCAACGGGCAGTGTATTTCGTAACAGTGGAAGCAATATTGCCGTAAACTTAGCACTCAACTGTAACATACACACTCTGACTGTCATCTCAGTTGAATAGGAGACGGTAATTTGCCGCGGCCGTTATCTGCAGAATTACTTATTTACCTAAAGAAATAATTCTGTGTCTGCTTAGTGCCAATGATCCATGGGCTTTGCATGTTAGGTTGAATAGTTGAAGTGTTTCCCTTAAACACTTCGGTGTTCCTGGTTCCATTATCTGCTCATTCTCAATGGGAAAGAGAGCCGATATAGTAGGGAAGGTGTCGGTAGTCAGACAGTACTGCGTAGCTTTTGGAGCAGGGTGATATAGCAGAGCCTCCTCGGAGGTGCTGATAATAACGAGAGATACCACCACACGGTCTTCATTGTAGTCAGCGCTGTATTCAGTACACCAACACTTAGGAAAAGCCTGTGGTCAGTGTGACACCTTACCGTAATCTCAGCGCCTGTACCATTCAGATAATACAGTTGCCTTATTCATCTGTTAGAGATGTCTGCAGTATAATAGCTGCCACCGCCTTCTAAATAAATGTGAAGGGTTCCTTATAAATGTGAATCTACTTTCGAATGCTGTCTGAATGATCTGATAATTGTATCGACTCATCAGTGAATTCCGTAGTGTTGCGGCAACTGTGATTGTTTGCTGCAGACATTCAGATAGGCACTGCAATTAGAATCTGTGCCTTACTACGCCTCACAACCCTAAAATGTTTTTCTGACTTGGTACTGAAACAAGTGCTTTGATGAGAGACAAGGAAATCATGTATGTTGTTCAGAAAAGCTGTCCTTGCATACTACCTTTACTAGCCAGTGGCGGAAAGCTCGTAAGTTGCTTTCTGTGTGTGTGTTGGGTAGATACATTACATCTTACTTTACTAGTATAGTCTCTTCATATTGAGGGAAGAACAATCATCAATCATTGCTTAATATTGTGATGACATGGTCCATCGGATCTTCCAGTAGTCTCGCTTTGGCTACGCGAAGAATTTGCGAACAGTGATGCCGGCACATTCTGTACAGAGACAAAAGAATACCTTAGGTTCCGATCTCAGCGTGTGCTGGAGTCTCTGTCGATCACTATGAACATCTTGTCACTGTTGATCGCTGAACTTACTGCGGGTTACAGTATGCAGAGCGCACTGTCTACTTCCTGGCAATCCGCGAACTGTGTAAAGGAGTTGGGTAGATGAGACTTCAGTGATGAACGGCAACTATAAAGTACCTGTTGACTGACTGAACAGCTGCTGCATAGCCTGCATAGCATTTAAGGGAGAGCGAACTTGTAGTAGCCAATGCGTCTTGCAACTGTTTAAGCTAACTGCCTCAACACTGTTTCTGATGGTTTTTCGTGCCACATGCTTCCTATATTCTCCCAAAGATCGCTTGGAATGATCTCCATACCTCCGCCTCCTTCTGAGTATGGTTGAGGCGGAGTGACCGTGGAACGAATGACATAAGTTTCATTCTACCTTGGCCCTCAAACCATACCTGAACGGCTCTTTGATTTTCTGTGGTCGTGTAAACCAATATCTACTTCTGTTTGTATTTGAAGATAGTATTTATGCTGTAATTATTGTATTAATGTTCTGTAGTGTCAAAGTTTTGGTCCCATTGCAGATGAGATGTCTCCTGCAAGTTAAACATCCCCATTACGAACGTATTTTAACGTGTCTATAAAGAGATTTGTCGCCTGAAAGACAGATGGACCGGATGTATCAGGAGAAATGATGTATCGAATTGACAGATACCATCTGATTCGTTAATCACAGATTCTGAGTAGTCACTGGTATATTGTGGAGGGACCCGTCCTGAAGGCCTCCCTAGCGGTGTTGCTTCCAACGACTTCTTACCTGGAAGCTAGTGGAGTAAATCCTGCCCGTATACTTAAAAATTCCATCATACGGTATCATTAAATGGCGTGTCCTGCAAGACTATTCAAAAATAGCCACATTATACGAAGCAGTTACATTAAACAATTATTACAGCAAACTATTTACAAATGTGTAGTCAGTTTATTGAGGAAAAGATGACGGAATCTTCTTACTATTGCTTGCTGTACTAGAACAGAACTACGGATGGTATTTGTCGTAGAGACAAGTGAATCTCACAGCCCTTCAGTATCAGGCGCATTTAATGAAAACTACTGCCTACCAGGCGCACGCATATTTTGGAAATAGTCCATTTAAATTCCAAAAATTAATACTGCGAGAAACTCACATGAACCACACACTTAATGACTGCGATACCAGGTTCACTAAACTGATTGTGCATCACTGAAGGATCTATTTTTATAGAATATTCCCTCCAAAAAATTTCTCCATTACTACTTTGGCAAATAAGTTGGGTTTTCTATATATTTCTTAACTCCTAACTTACCTGCCAAAATAAATCTCAGGTTTGGAAAAGTGGAGTACACGTTTGAGAGACAATTTGTATAGAGCCAGTCCGTTTTTTTCCATCTAAAAAAATTCGCACAAGAAGTGTCGGTTGGGACTGCATTTCCAATGAATCAAAGATCGCTACCTGAATATTTCCATTTGCAGTCTGGGTGGCATAAGCGAAGCCGGAAGTCTATTTTCTTAAACACGTCTACAATTTAGCATATTTACCAGTTGGATAACGATCGTATGTAGAATAACTAAACCAAAGTCTGTTATCAAGTCGGAAGAATGTACATGCAGAAAAGCACGAATTCATGCTCACCCTACATAACGTCAGAACACTTACAGAAACACGTTCTGTTTGAATGATGTTCAGCAGATTGTGTCAATGATAAAAAGGAACACAGCATCCTTTCTCAGGATACTAGTTAGATGTTAACCATCGACGTTGTCAATCCCAAACAGTGAAGTGCATGGCAAAAGGTACATCAAATTGTACCACATTAACATGGCTTTTCACGTTCCGTTGTGTGGCGCATGGTTAAAATTAATGCCTTAGCGTTTCTGTGCATTTTGTAAGAAGCAAACTGAATTCCGTTTTCGGGACCCATAGGCGGGCTATACGTACGTTGTTAAAATTACCACTTCATGCTGTTTCGTGAAACGTTGTCTTCCTCTGAAGTCTGAATCTCCGTCTCCCATTAAATTTTCGTCATACGAGTGTCTCACGTATAAGCATGAGACCACTATCGTTGCGCTGCTTCGTATACATCAAATATCCCTTGGTACATTTTTACTGGCCCCACACCCTTACGCAATAATCTAAGAGGGGTCGCACGTGTTTCTTCAACCTGCCTCGTTTGCAGACTCAGCTTTCCCCCTAATATTTTAGCAATAAACCGAAAGAACAAACCGTCCTTAACTAAATCTGTGCTTACGCGGTTGTAATATTTCATAACGCATCTAGTTGTTATAACCAGGTATTAGACTTAAGATTCCAATTGTGACTCCTATTTCAATCACATGAAGCTACGTTCATTCGTTCTGTGAAGCATGCTGTTCTACATTCCTGATCATGAAATCTGCCAATCTTCGCGCCACTTCAAGAAAATACCATAGCACACATGCCCCCATTGTGCACATTTTTCCTCGGTAGTTTATAATAGATAAATGGATCATGCGTGAAAATCTTGAGGTTCCTATGAAGATGGTCGACAAGGTTATTAGTATACCGTACGAAAAGCAAGTCCCCCGAGATTTCCGTGAGGTATGCCTGAAATTCGTTTTTCTGCCGATAACTATCGAGCTATAGTAACATAGTGTCAGCTCTATCAATAAGGAAGTCAAGTATTCTGACTGCCTGTGCGGTGGTACTTCCTGACGTCGACACCACATACGATCGTACTTCCCTTAACTGTTGGTGTGTCGGGGAGTGGACTAAGTTTGACGAGCCAACAAATACTGTTTTTGCTAGAATGTTCCGATCCATGGCTTTTAGGGTGTCATGGACATATTCGTTCGGTTTCAAAGATTTCAGTTCACGGGAGACATTGACAGTAACCTTCAAACATTCGTTGCAATTGAAGCAAAACTAGGGGCAATACTCTCCGATTTTAGGTTTGAAGAACATGTGAAGAGTTCCGCGTTTCTGCACTTGCAAGGCAACCACCAATTCCTGCTAGCGTAATGTGTAAGTGCTGACTCTACGAATGCTGCTTCGGGATGATAGTATTATACATTTGCGGCTCTGAGAAACATCACTAAATTTTTGTTTCCGCCAACTGAATCTTGAATATCGGATTCCTTGGTGCAGTGTTCATGGTCTAGAGCACCTTTCATAACACACCACCCGTCTCCTTACTAACCGTAACTACGCTTTTGTCTAATGTTAAAGCAACAAAGTGCTATTCCCCGACATGTCTAATTCACGATACAGTCGTACAGACTGTCAACAGATCTCGTTACGATCGTGTTCTAGACGGAAGATAGGTTCAATGACAATAGCTGGCGTGGTTGTCTGTTGATTGGAATGCTATCAAGTGGGGCAGTGTTAGCAGAGCAGTCACACATCCACAGTCTCTGTATAGTCACAGACGGTGCAGTATGACACAGAGGAGACGCCTAGTCTTCCTGCTCTGGAGGATCATGGGAAGAATGGAAGTAGGGGTGCCAATCTGATGGGAGGCGATGACTTAATGTGAATAGTACCGATGTTTCTCGGATGAGACAATAGTTTGAAACTGAAACTGTCTCGGAGACGAGGACCTGGCTGAAAGCCATAAGAAAGACTGGGCCGTTATTGGTTGTAAAGGCGTGACGGCACCGCCTTAATACTGCATTGCAACTGGTATCCGACGTCGCAGCGTCCCATCAACTTGTAGGACCGTGGCAAACGGTATACAGAAAGCTTCAGGAAAGTGGCTCATTACCTCTGGCGTGTCTTCACAGAAGGGCACGTCTGGAATGGAGCCGTCAACAAGTCATCTGGACAGTCGAATGGTGGGGAAATGTTATTCACACAGATGAATCCAGGTTTGGCTGCAGTGAGTCTCGGCAAATTTGCATGTGAGAGGATGTGGAATACGATTTTGGACTCCAAACCTTGTGGAAAGATACACTTTCCGAGAAGTACTCTAAGAGCTGTGCGGAGGGATTATATGACCATTCGAACATAAGTCACATGGGTGAATAAGCAAACTTTAACTCCTTTCAGGTATCATGAAGGAATCTTCGAATCTCAAGCGCGGTTGTTGGGAGGTGCTGTGGGTCAGGACTCAGTACTCATGGTCGATACTGCTCTTCCTCATAGAGCATGGGTGGTCGATGTTTTCCTGGGAACGGAAGTTACTGCATACATGACGTGGCCTGCTCCTCTACCGATATGAATCACATAGAGCATGACTGGGATGCAGTAGGGAGAGGGATTAAATCACGTCTCCATGCACCGACCAATATCTGACACGTGAGCACCTCTGCGGAAGGATCTGGCGTTATTGACTCCACATGACATCGATGACATAATTCAGAATACGTCCTGTCGTTTGGTGGGAGAGATGGTCACGTCCCTTACGAAGCATGATAACCAGTTGTCAAAATGTCCGAATCCGTTAGGTGGGAGAAAAGTCCGATAAAATTTTTGTCTACGGTTCTGCATGTTAAGCTAATTTTGTTTTGTATTCTTTAGATTGTTTCTGCTGCGCTACCATTTATAGTTTTGCATGGGATAATAAACGCAGCCTGCGAAAATTGTTGTTCGTTGCCTTAATTTTGGATAGTAATTGGTAGTAATCATGCATGCACTGGACCATATTCGATCCTGCTCAGGACTATCCTTCACTATCTGTAGTGAGTCATTGAGCGGTTTGCACGCTATCGGCCAGTTCTTCCCTCGCCACCCATTGGTCATCGCTATCCAATACTCCCTTTTCCTTGCTCAACGTGAATGTTTGGTGCTTTTCATTTGGACCCCAGGTCATGTTAGGATTCCTGGAAATTAACTTGCCGATCGTCTGGTTAAGTTAGCTACTGCCAGGCCATCTCTTGCTATTGGTATTCCGGAAATAGACTTTTGCTCCGCATTACGTCGTCAGGTTTTGGGCCTCTGGGATGCTGAATGGCTCACTCTTCCTTCACCGAACAAGATCAAGGTGATTAAGGATTCTACAACTACGTGGGAAGCCTCGCTACTGGCCTCTCCTAAGGCCTCTGTCGTCATATGCTGGCTCCGCATCGGCCATACTTCATTGGCTCAAGGTTATCTCCTCCGTCGTGAGGACCCTCCCCCCACCTCTGTCGTTGTGGAGCGATGTTGACTGTGGCTCACATCTTATTGGACTGCCCAAACGTAGCAACCTTGCGACGAGCTTTTAGCTTTCCGGACTCGCTATGGCTGATATTGGCTGACAATGCCTCCGTGGCGGATCCCGTTTTACGTTTTATTCGTGATGGATTTTTATCGCTTTATTTAAGGGAGGGACCTTTTACCTTATCGGTGAGTGGAGGGGATAGCAGGCAGTCTTGCTCCTCCCTTCACCCCGATAGGATTGGCTTCAACTGGGCTTGATGGTTCACCCCGGCCCTCTGCCTTCCCACTCCTTTCTTTATGGTGTCTGTTATGTCTTGAACATCTCTCATGTCTCCTGTGCTTCTTCCTTCACGCCCCTGTCATTAGTCACTTGATTTCCCTCGCCTCTTCTTCCGCCCTCTTCCTTCCTTCCCTGTCAATATTTCATCATTTTCTGGATATTGTAGTTCCCTCTTTTAATGAGGGATTTTAATGGTTTTAGTTAATCTTAGGTCGGAGGGACCGATGACAGCGTAGTTTGGTCCATTTTTCCAACCAACTAACAGTCGTATGTCAGGGTTATTGGACTCAATTCTGTCAATAACTCGTACTACTATAGACATATTTGATCGCCTGTCTTCTCTCCAGCCACATTCTCACGGTTTTTTTGTTTTGGGGATCTGCGGAGTTATTGTCAACTCTGAATGTATCACATTCTGTACTGAATTGTCCATTCAGAACCTGGATCTTCATTCACTTTTAAAGATCTCAATTGACTGGCACCGTTGAAGTAATCCTCCACTATTCACTGCAAACGGTCTGAACGAACATTTGAAAAGTTAGGCATTTTTGCTATGGTACCCCTATGCTGTCACCAATTTCTAATAGCACCATTCGTAACCGACGATTCGAGGCATACTGCTGTGCGTTGATAGAGCTGCAAGTGTAAAAAAACTGAGAAATATTACTAAATTTCATTTTCGCTTTCTCCATGTTTGTGGATCCAATTTCTGCAGTGGTTAACCGTTGTTCACTGCCTCACTCATTCTAAAACCACACACCTTTTCGTTAATATTAAGTTATGCAGATGGTGGTTCCCTCTCAACGGTGTACAGTCATGTGATACGTACTACAGCTGGCTGTCATAGTTCTGGGTAATCTATACTGAAACGATGGGCGGCTATTATTAACGTTGCTTATCATATTCTCCAGTTCAGGGACGCCTTTACTGAATTTGTGTGTAGGGAGAACTTCTGTACAAGTATATTGGTAGGTTCACAGCGTCGTAGCTGTGGCACTTCCTGTCCCAGGAACACACAAGACGTTTGCACTGAGTCGGAATGCATTTGAATATGTATGATGGAGTGTATGTATTTCGAATATGGCTCTCCAGAGCGGGAGGGATAACAAAGAACGGAGGAGCTGACACGTGGTGGTCCCAGTGAAAGGATAAAGACACAGAAGTGCCAAAGAAACGTAACCAGGAGGACTAAGTAAAATTATCCTGCCACTAGGATGAACAAAATGAAACTGAAGCATCATAGGCTTGCAGATAACGTCAGTAGCGAGACAAAAGATCGATGGAATATGAAAACAAAAATTTAATTTTCGTGGTATAGATAAAATACTTTACACGTGAAATACGTGTAATGAGCGCTACAGCATATTTCATTCACTTACTGTCGTGCTACTAGCATCATTCACGCAGCCACAGTAACGTTCGTCTGAACGTAAATGTTGCCTGGTATTTCGGTGAAGATAACCATGAAACGTATGCTGCAAGAGTCTACCTATACCTCTCAAGATACATGTGGTAGAAAGTCCATGAAATGTTAGTAAATCAACAATAAGTTCCACAAATACACAATTGTTTTAAAAATCTCCTATTTAGAAATTTATACATACGCAAGAATGTGTTAATGTTTACCGGCGGAGGGTACGTAAAAAGATATTTATTCATTCCCCCGCTCGCCTGTGCACCTCTCAAGGTACATAAAAGGAACATCAACAGTAACACTTGAACAAATCGTGGAAAAGTGCTTTTACGGTTTCAGAGGGTGCTGTAGTGAGACAATATATACATGGTTTTTATCGCCACTGTAAAACTACTTAAGCCACATCCCAGATACTTGGCCGCATCCGTGTCCATCTTGGCTCTTGGACAAACAAGGTGTCATCCTCCCTCTCCTAGATGCTGACATCTCTTCCTCTTTGTCACTGACCACTCAGTATGATGCCCCTATTCTTTCTTTGAATGATTTTTCAACAGTCCGTGCATGACTCTGCTGCCTTCGTAGATGGCTCAGAAACGGTAGGCGTGACAATTGCAGATCGCCTGCGGGAAACGATCAAGCTGAGGCTCAATTTAAAAATTACATACTCGAGACTGGTAGATTAGTTTCACAGCTGCATGTCTGCGCGCTAGTCCTCACTACTCACACGTGGCACAGAAAGCATAGTATACATGGTGTAAAGTCCTTTCCGCATCCACGTGTCGGCAATACAGGCTCTACACCTTACCACTTCGGCCACCGACGTCTTACCGACGCCCACCTTCTGTGTCGAGGCTGTCTACTTGAGGTTCACTGTTAGCTTGACAAGTGTCGCTATGGAAGAGTGCTACATCTGGACCCAGATGGAACTTAAGGTTTCAGCATGGATCCCACTCTCTCACTCCATTACGTGATTTAAGGTCATCGTATTGGGTCTGGCAATGGCGGAGTGCTCCTAAAATCTTACCACCTGTATGAGTTCCCATGCAACATACTGTGGCTAAGCAGTTGGGATGTCCACACGTAGTATTACTTTTCAGTTTGTCACATTGTTTACAAATATTAGCGTCTTAGGTATTGCTCTGGTTCTTGGAACACACGTCATATGAGTCTATTGTGTCTCACTGTTTAGAGGCACAGAACGCGTGGGTGTTTCCAGCTCGTTAGTAAATGCAAATAAGTAGGAGACAGATGATAGGAGCTGAAGGAGTCCAGGTTGCGATAATATGCGGTACGGCACACTGTTAAAGTTCATTATTTAACAAATACATACTACAATGAAATTACTTACCTTCAGTAGTTTGTAGGACTGCAGCTGCGGCTATGAACTGACAATTTCGTATCATGGAATACCATGAACTAATAAAACATATTCTCAGGAACTAAGCCTAATGGGCTCTTCTGAGAGAATCAATGCAGATTACAGAACTGGCTGAGGGCCGATTATGAAAGTGAGTCTGCCTAGGTTGAAATCTAGCTAAGAAGTGAACGAGGCACACTCCAGTTCCGTCGAGCTGCACAGCCCGCTAGAGTGCACTGTGCCCGGTAGACGACGGGCTGCCAACCTTGTGTTGGCGCGGCGTTGTAGTAGTACATGTGCCACTGATCATACAGAGTCCAGTGAACTACATAATGGACGAAAACTGCACCTTTCGTTACTCTTAGACAATGGACCGGTCTGTAGGCTATGTGATAAGTATAACAAATCTGGCTGGAAAATTTCTGCGAACTCCCTCCAGCGTACACTCTTTAGTGACGCGGCCAAGTAACTGATACATCTTGCGGGGCCTGTTTCCTATATGCAAAACACACTAACGTTTGTTACGGCACGTAGAACTAAAATACCACATGAAAATCCCAATTACATCACTTTGTCAACACTTTACTCAGTGCGCAACTTAATCACCCGAACCCACTAGCAGGAGACAGTGCGTCCTAGGTCATTCCTGCAAAGGTAGTAGGAGAGGGGTAAGGGAGAGCGGACAGTAAGACCGGCCGTCCTTAAATTTTGAGAGACTTAATTGATGATGGACTTCTAATTTTTATAATAAGATTCGCTAAAAACAAGAAGCTAGAGAGTGGTAAACAACCTGAAATTCTGTATAACTGAAAATGTAGTACAACAATGAGTTAACTGTTTGATTATTCAGCTAACTGTATCTTGTAGCACGTCTGACAGAAACTCAATACCTAGTATTACCGAACAAGGAAAGAAATGTGTGCAAATCAGTGGCACAGATGGACTGGTCTGTTTCTGATAAAAGACAGTGGAATGGAAGACAGGTAGAACCCCATCACGTACTTTCGGCACCAAGATGGTGCGAGGGTAGTTAGGTGATTCACGGCCGAATAACCCATTGCTAGAATAAATATTACCCGAAGCTTATTCACGCGATATACTGACGACAGATAAGAAGCCTGCCCTACTGTCTGGTCATTAGTGGCTGGTGATTTCTACACTGCCAGGTTCATATCGGCTATGATATCGGTGGTAACATAAGGGAATCCTGTTATTATTCCCAACAAATATCAACTGCTATAGCGGCAGTTAGTCCAACGCAATTTCCTCTTTTCTCCCACATAACGCTTCACTGCACTATTTACCACAATATGGGCGAAATGCAGACAAAATTCTTAGACCGTATCGATATAGTGAAATGAAAAGATTTAACGATATTTTTCGTTGTCTGTCCTACATTGCGTACAAAATCGCACCCATGTGTTACTGGTGAACACTCTCCCAGCCTCAGTCCACGTAAATTGCGGCAACCATTACACACACATCAATCATGTCCAAACTTGCAGATGAATGTATATTAACTGTAGCATTTCTGAATGGTTGGTGCAGCATCACTTACTCTTACACTCGGGAACATGTCCTGCTACGATTCATCATGACTTTGCTACAACCTTCAAATAATACTTACTGAAGCTATACACAACAACTTACTAACACGATTCTACTTCTTATGGTCATTACAGTAAAATCTGATACACCTGACCTACATGGAAGGGAAGACGGAAGGTCGTAGGGTGCTAACGAAGCTATATAAAAAGCAGAATATTCAGTTGCAACTCATAATCTGGATACTTGGTATGTGCTACCAGTGTCACCAACAAATCTCGGTAAGAGGATTAGTTGCTGTTCTTGGCAGGGATGGGTATCAGGAGGCTGGCATCCCTTGAATGTAAAAAGAACATACTGGATATTTTGCCCACTTATCCAATGCTGGTAATAATGTAAAGAATTGGTATGATTATAAGGTCTTCGTTGAGCTCAGACTACGTCAGATAAGCGTTGGAACTCCAGCTTTCGAAGGTGACCGCGATGTTCGTCAGTAGTAGACCATATTCCAAGAGGGAAGTCCGCTTCTTCTAGAGTAGCATCTCGTAGGTCGGGTGACATAGCTTAGAATTTCATTAGCTGTGACGTCATCAGTGTGAGGAATTCACGTGTCCAAAGGCACGAAATCGTTAATGGGTTGATATGGCCCCATCTCCGCCAACATGCCGCAAGAGAGGGTCGGAAGAGGAGGCAGACCATTTCTATTATCACCAGTGCCCTCCAGACTCCCGTCTAAAATACTGTACTCCAGGCGTTGCTCAGATTATAGCCCTCGTCTCTCTTCAAAGTGTCACTGTTCATAAGAACTTCTGTCCAGTACGCAGATGGACAGAAGAGGGCCTTCATGTACTCGGGTTTGTGCCATAGAGCAAAGGTGTAACAAATTGTCAACCTTAAGCATTTTCCACATTCTTTACATGTGACGTTAGACACCAGGTACTTTAAAATCCACGGTGTATTTCACTGGCCGCAGCAAATACTCATTTCTGCGTAGGTCGGAGTACCATTATATTTACATAATTCAGTAATACGGATCGAAATTTCCTTGTGGTTTCCCCACGAAATGGAAGGCCTTTTATGGGTTCGTCGTCTTCCGTAGGCTGGATGGGTTTGCAGTTGGTTCATACATCGTACACGTGCTCCAATTCCATTCCCGAAAGGAAGACAGGCCCTTAGGACAACAGTCGAGGGATTCGTCTGGATCAAGGATCATCTGTACTCACATGATGGCTGTAACGATGTAAACTTTTGGATTAACTTACTGTCTTCCACTGACAGTCCAATGTTTCGGACTGTGAGGGGCAACGCCCACATATCCTTCCTTCAGGAAAAGCCCCCAAAAATTCATGCGTATGGGCTGGCATCGATCATAGCGGTTTCCTAGGTGTAGAATTATGTTCTCTATAACTCCGTTACAAAGTACTGAATGATTTCTATTGTGTGTGCAGTGATATAGAGTGGATATGGATATTAGAACCTTGAGAACTGGAGTTCGATCGGCGAGTAAATCTGCTGGTCTTCCATTACGAGTGAAATACAGTACACTGATATAAGTCTCGATCGTTCATTACTTGTTGCGCGAACCAATTTCTAGCTGTTCCATAACACTTCGCTTAATATCCATCCCCATGAAGGAACGCAACTTTGAAATGGAATTAAATACCAGCGAACAATGGCTGTCCTATCTGAGGAATCCATAATACACAAAATCCGGAAAGAGGTCTACTCTATTTTTCACTCAGAGATAAACCCACCACGTCAAGACTGCAATAAATGATGCACAGTTCCATATGTGGATAGTCACACAACACGTAGCCAGAAAGCTTAAGTCCAGAAATGTAAAACATCATTGGACATGTTTCAGCCAGTGGTAAAGACAGAACTCCAGCATTAGGAAGGAGGGGACGTACGAAATCACTTGCAACTTGGGTAACTTATGTATAGGTCAGGCTGTCAGGGCAATACATACGCGCTAGAAGGAACATCACGGAAGTTGGAAAGGAGGCTCTTCTTCTGCAGACCACCTTCTTAAAGGAGGCTGTAGTTACAGGGTGGGCATATGAAACATCACATCCGCGAAAGAACGAATATGCATTGTGCTGAATTTACGTAAATCAGTAAGTCCAACAACATCCCCCCCCCCCACCACCACCACCACCCCGGCATTGTGATGAATTAAGGCGCAGTTCGCTTACTCACCACTTGCTGCTGCAAATACTACTTCCAATGCCATTGAGGCATGTTGTAAACTACCCCTTGAAACGCCTGGTAAACCCCATGGGCAGAACAGGTAATTATGGTTGTGAAAAGGGCCAAATAAAGCTGGGGTCAGTTTCACCTAATTGAAATTTAATAACACATTGACAATCAAAGTGGCACATAGCCGAAGCTTAACCAAATGAAACTCTATCTCATGGCTGAAGGCCTCCAAACAAGAAATCTTAAAAATCAACAAGATAAAAATGCAGTCACAATAGCAAATAAAATAATAAAAAAAATTTAACAGCTAGGTGGAAAGCCGCAAGGCAAAGTAGACAGAACACACATGCAAGGTGCAATACAAATGGCTGAAGGCCACAATTAAACTTCAAAATTTTAAAATACATTACCATAATCTTTTAAAGGCAGAAGGACCAAATGTTTAAACTTGAAAGAAATAGGTGAGAACAGATTATTAAACACCAGTGGGAAAGAGAAGACAACGGCACTCATAAGCCTCCAGGTAGGTCGGTCTGCCCTCGTTCACTTCGGTGAGACAGGTGGTGAGGCCAGCTACACTGGATCTGTCGGAACCCAACCAGGGGACAGCCACGGACCAACCGACACACCGACTTGCTTGCTACAAATCAGTACATGAGAAATCAAACAACAAAGGTTACGAAAGTGATTATCCACAAAGTAATATGTATTAGCTGTCAAAACTACACACCATGTTAGACAGCGACTACAGGTGATGAAAGGACGCTGCCTGAATTACGTTAGTGGCCAGGGCAGGTAACTGGAACACTAATGGCCACAAGGCAGAAAATTCCGATGGTGCACTCGAAGTGTAGTCAACCAATATACTTAATTGCACCCCATGGCGGCTAAATTTCAGCAATAGAAACACTCGGTGCTGCTCACAGGGAACCTTCCTCAACGGCAAACCACCGAAACGAACCACACATCATCAATGGGCGTGGCTTGGGTAGTTCTTTTATTTATTGTTCCGTGGGACCAAATTAAGAAGTCATCATGGTCATGGAACGATTCAACACTTAAAATTATAACACGATAGTAGAAACAGATAAAATGAAATATGAGAAACATGTTCAGGAGAAAAGTCGTAAGATTAAATGAAGAAAATCAACAATGTAACACTGGAATTTGCTTTAATTTTTCAGCTCTTCCAGGAGCTCCTCGACAGAATAGGAGTTGTGAGCGATGAGGAAACTCTTCAGTTTAGACTTAAGTGTTTGGGCTATTGAAGATTTTTGAGTACTTGTGGTAGCTTATTGAAGAGGGATGCAGCAGAATACTGCACTCCTTTCTGCACAAGAGTCAAGGAAGTGCATTCCACATGCAGATTTTATTTCTGCCTAGTATTAACTGAGTAAAAGCTGCTAACTCTTCGGAATAAGCTAATATTGCTAACAACAAACGACATTAAAGAAAATACATACTGTGAGGGCAATGTCAGAATTCCCAGACTATTGAATAGGGGTTGTCAAGAGGTTCTGGAACTCACACCACACACAGCTCGAACAAACCCGTTTTTGAGCCAAAAATACACTTTTTGAATCAGAAGAATTACCCCAAAAATACCATACGACATAAGCGTATGAAAATATGCGAAGTAGACTAATTTTCGTGTTGAACTGTCACTTATTTCAGATACTGTTCTAATGGTAAATAAAGCAGCATTTAGTTTCTGAACAAGATCCTTAACATGGACTTTCCACAACAGTTTACTATCTGAACGCCCAGGAACTTGAATTGTTACGTCTCGCTTATAATATGCCCATTCAGTCTCATCAGAATATATGTTCTTGTTTAATTGTGAGTTACAAACAGTAAAAATTGAGTCTTACTACGATTCAGCATTAAATTATTTTCCACGAACTTACTTCACTAACTACATAATTTGATAATGTTTCAATATTACACACAAGATCCTTCACTACCAAGCTGGTGTCATCAGCAAACAAATATTTTTGAATCCCCTGTGATACTAGAATGTGTATCATCAATATAAATAAGAAACAGCAGTGGCCCCACCATCGACCCTTGAGGAATGCCCCACTTAACAGTGCCCCATTGGTACTGAACATCACTACCACTCTCAATATTGCGGAGAATTACCTTCTGCTTTCTGTTCTTAAAGTAAGAGGCGAACCAATTGTAAGCTACTGCCCTTTCTCCATAATGGTCCAACTTCTGCAGTAATATTTTGTGGTCAACACAGCGAAAAGCCTTCCTTAAATAAAATACCTAGCGTTCGCAACGTTTTATTTAATCCGTCCAAAACCTCACAGAGTAAAGAGAATATAGCATTTTCAGTTGCTAAGCCATTTCTAAAACGAAACTGTACATTTGACAGCAAATTACGTGAATTTAAATGCTCCAGTAACTCTGTATATACAACCTTCCCCATAACTTTAGAAAACACCGATGGCATAGAAATAGGTCTAAAATTGTCAACATTATCCCTGTCTCCCTTTCCATAAAGTGGCTTCACTACCGAGTACTTCAATCGGTCAGGAAACCGACCACTCCTAAAGGAAAAGTTACAGATATTGCTAAGTACTGGGCTAATATAAATAGAGCAATATATCAGTATTTTGCTAGATACCCCGTAATATCCATGAGTTCTTTGACTACAATGATTTAATTGTTAACTCAATCTCCCTCTTGTCAGTATCGTGGAGGAGCATTTCAGGTAACAGTCTCAGAACACTTTCTAAGAGCGTTATATGATTCCCTGTTGGGACTATGTTTCTATTTAGTTCACCTGCTATATTCAGAAAGCAATTACTAAATACTGTACATATATGCGACTCATTAGTAACACACATTCCCACTACGCACTGATTCTATAGCCTCGACCTGTCTCTGCAGACCAGCCACTTCGTTTACGACTGACCATATGGTTTTAATTTTATCCTGATACTTAGCTATTCTATCTGCATACCACATACTTTTTGCCTTCCTAATAACATTTTAAGCACTTTACAGTACTGTTTGTAATGGGCTGCTGCATTTAGATTTAGACTGTCTCTAACGTTTTGATATAATTGCCACTTTGTTCTAAAAGATATTCTTATCCCTCTAGTCAGCCACCCAGGCTGCTTGTTTGCGCTAGTACCCTGTTTAGAACATTCTAACGGAAAGCAACTTTCAAAGAGCACGAGAAAAGTCTTGAGAAAAGCATTATATTTATCGTCTATTGTATCAGCCCTAACTATCTTGGCACTCTTGTTCCTTGATAAGGTTTACAAAGGTCTCTAGAGCAACTGGATCAGCTTTCCTAAAAAGTTAATTATATTTAACATGTGTTGCAGCACAAAAATCTTTTAGCGTTAAAACTTGTGCATCATGATCTGAAAGGCCATTCACCTTTCTGCTAACAGAATGCCCTTTTAGTAATGAGGAATGAACAAAAATGTTGTCTATGGTTGTTCTACTGTTCTCTTTTGTTCTACTGTTCTCTTGCACTCTCGTTGGAAAGAATACGGTTTGCATAAGATTATACGAATTAAGGTGGTATACCAGCATCGTTTTCCTTGCGTAATCACTTATACAATTAATAATGAAGTCACCACATACAACTTTTTGTATTTTCTATAAAGTGAACCAAGAAACTCTTCTAGCTTTAGCAAAAATGTGCCAAATAGGAGTCTGGGGATCTATAAATCAGTTATGTGTTTAGCTCCACTAAATTTGACCATACCTGCACAACATTCACACACATTTTCAGTGCAGTACTTTGAAACATAAATTGACTCAAATGGGATGCCGTTTCTCACATACATGGCTAGTCCCACACACCGCAAACAGCTCCTAGAACAGCTGCCAGCCAACCTGTATTCTGGTAAAGGAAGCCTCTGAATTATCTCTCTATTTAAGAAGTGTTCAGATATACTAATAATTTCAGTCAACATTTATAAGCAGTTCACTAACTTAATCTCTAATACCTTGTATATTTTGATGCAATATACTAATTCCCTCATTACTTGGATACCTAAGCTATGTAGAAAGTGGTTTCATTGTTAGAGAGACTTCCCCTTAAGCAGGAATACCTATCAGCTGACTTCTATCTAAAAAAGGTGCAGCTCTAACACCCACTACTGCAGGAATTTTCCCATGAATGATCCCACCACCCCCACCTATGCTGTCACCAATAAGCTTTGCCAACCTCCCCTTTCCATACCCGTTCAGGTGCAGGCCATGTCTAGTGAAACCCGCCCTGCTGATGGACTCCACCAACACCACTGAAATGTGACCCAAGACTTCTGTCATCAGCGCACCCCCAAGTCTCGTGTTATTACACCTGATGGCTGTATTAAGATGAGGCCGATCGTGACGCTGAAGCAGTTCCCCGAAATGCACATTCGTGTTGCCAGTCTGAGTGGATCTCTTTCCCAGGACACCATCTATGTCGTACTCCCCATCCCTATCAATACTATTATCATCCCGACCCATAATCACTACCTAATCCTCTTTACTAAAAATCTCTACATAACCCTATGTTAAGTCACCTGAGCCAATCATGCATTAAGGCTTAACAATGCTGGTGACCTGGTACTCACTCCCCAACACTTCCTGCAACTGCTAGCCTACACCTCTGCCATGAGAATTACCTTACAGCAAACATTCTTCTTTCTCTTAGACTTTGCAATTGTCCTAGCCGCCGTAACTGCTGACGTCTGCTGCATGCTTCCTACATCTACAGCTACTAGATTCCTCTCCACTAGACTCTGAAAGTTGGTCATATCTATTGCAATCACCAATAGTAAAACTATCTGAAAATCTCCTATCAGATCTCTTGCCAACAGCCAGCTCCCATTCCCCAACCCCCTTCTCCCTCTTCATCCGATCTAGGTCCTCCTGAGCAGTCTTTCAACTGCACCTGAAGGGTACAGATCTTATGCTCCTGCTCCTCTGTCAACTTACTCTTGCTACATAACCTGCAGTCCAGGAGAGGATCTCACTAGAATGCCCACTGGCTTCTCCACTGCAACTCCCCCTCGCCCCCTCCCCCCCGCCCCCATTGAAAATACTTCCAACAAGTTTCAAACCGCAATCCACTACTCACGAACCAACGGCAAAGCCCACACTTCTCACTCATACTACTATTATTAACAGTATTAATCAACAAGAAATGAGAATGTAACAAGACTACCACAGAAAGAAAATCAAACGTCTGACACAGTAACGAAACACAACAGTTCCCAAAAAGTTCTTCTGAAGTTACTTTACCAGAAAATACAAAGAACACTGGTTGAAGACTAAGAAAGTTCAGAAATGAACCACTATCCACAATTAGTATTTACCTTTCGGTGCGCCGCTACATCTGCAACTGGTCAGCGCGGAATATAAACACCAATGGCCTGTCTCCCTGTCTCTGAATCCTCCAGACACGATGGTGGACTATTCCTTTCACGACCTAATGCCTCACGTCTTACACATCCCGTTAACGTCTGCTCCGCTGGTACTGCTAAGGAACAAAGGTGGCATCACCAGATTGCAGAGGTGCACACCTTTTTATTCTTCTCGCCTCCCCCGCTACTCTCACAGTTTTGCAACCTGCGCAAATTGTCACATCACTTCCATTGAGGACTTCTAGTGCCAACACACGCGATTCCTGCCAACTCGACTGACCGAAATCCAATTTTCTCTAAGAGATAAAAGCTCAAGAACGTCTAGCAACCAAGTTCGTCGACTACTGCCACTAACCACTGCTGAACTTACATGTCCTGGGTCCGCGAACAAAGAAGCTCGTAGCGATAGGACAGCTCCACACACGCTCTGACACTGCAGAGACCGCCTGTGGACCCAGCCGAATGCACCGCATGGAGATAACGTCATTGCTCCGCTACAAATGTCCGACTACTCTGACAATGCCGACAACATCTCAAATAGTCGCCAGTCGAACTAACACCAACTACACACACAACCTGACACTTGAACGGAGACCTGAACGATACCCAACAGTAACTAAGCCTGCACGAAGGCAGTCGGGAGTCGATGCACACGCACACACAGCCGACTCACGATCGATCAGCTAGCCAAAACGCGTCGTCTGTCGACTGACGATCCTCAGAGACTGGGGCCCAGGTAAAGTAGTGATTGGCGGCAATGCTAAGGCGAGCCATGTCGACACAGACCTCACTGCTGCTCCAACACGACTGCACTAGTGCTGCATTGCAGCTCCCTGACTGGCAAGTCCAGACTGCACTCCAAGTGACTGGCTGACCTGAACTCATTGCTCTACTGCTTTTACTTCCCAGTCATTGTCTTTCGTCAAACATACTACCAGAGGGGATGTTTCGATACATGCTGCCAGTGCTGGTCATTCAGGCAGAGCAGCAACTCAGTGACAGTAGTAACTTAATTAATGTTGTGACATCAAACAACATTAAAAACAGGGTGTAAAAAGGATGTTGGCAGGAACGCGAGCAACATACGGCTCACCCCTCTTACTTGCTCTGTTTCCTTTATTTCAGTTACGATAATGTCTCCCTTGTTACATAATTTGTAATTTGTTCTTCGTATAATCACAACTGGATCACAGCTGGATCAATTGCCGCATTCACTATTAGATCTGATGTGTTTCTAACTTAGGATCTTTTAAAGACAAGATTCTTTTGTTCAGGCACATGTGACGAATATATCATGGCTTACTGCTCAGTTACGTTTTTCTATGAACTGTAGTTCCATGCATATTGTTCATTTTTTGTCACATTTTCTTCATTAAATAATCTTACATCGCATTTACACTGATATAACCTAGAGTGATATAATGCTATTCTAACATTTTCGTCTCTGTAAATGGAGTTAGTCTGTATATGCACTGGATTGAAAAAGAAATTTCACTCCACCACATATTAACTTTGTAGCATTTGCTGGTGTGACACTGTCGTCACGCTAATACGTGTAAAAAAAATACTGCAGAATATTACCAGTGTGTCATTCATAATTTAGAGAATATTAGACAACCAACAGACAGAACAGTCAGTGCTGCTCTCGGTTCCGTTGTTAGTCTGGTCACCACATAATTAGGTGATAGCCTTGAAAGCATCATCCAGCGACTCTGATGTCAACTCAGTGGTATACTTCATACCTAATACTGACCCGGCTCATTTAAGATACTTGCCGTAGCCTTCTTGTTTCGGAACTAAAACTATGGAGTGTATACGTACCTTACGTGTTACCCAAACTGGCGCTACATACTCCGAAACTGTCGTGGCAGTTGACTCATTCACTTCCCCTTTAAAACGTTTTACGAGTTAGTCTGTTCACACATCGTTATTAGTTCTATGACTACGGGCCTTTATGGCAAGATGCTGCCAAGCATGTTCAGAGGTACGTAAGGGTCTGTGAGTGGTTCCTCTTTACCGCAATAGTACTAAAGTTAATTTTAGACTTACTTCCCATGTCGAGAGGTTGTCCTCATAGGTCACATAGCTTTATCGACCGATTCAATCATCCAGTTCCATAGACAGGTTTCCAGCACATTAAAATAGTCGGTCTGGAATGCATCCAACACGTGCGTGGCGGCAACAGGTGCTGTCTTTAGTGTGCAATTACATTTTATTGACAGTGCAAAATCTGAGCGCTGTAACGTATATAATTTCGATGAAAAAAGGACGTTGGGGTGGGGGGGAGGGGGATGGGCTCGTGCCTTGGGAATAAATGGTGTTCATATGTACAAATAATATGAATAATACGCTTCAGCGTTTGGAGGACGAGAATCCGGATCAGATAAGCAACATTATTTCAAAGCATTAACAATACACACAGTTGCCTTACACATTGTACGGCGTGCTAAAAATGGCATTATTGCAGAGGTCGTGGGTTTACTAAGAATTATGGCATTACCGTGTGCCTTGAAAGATTCCCTAGAAAAATATTGGTTTTCCTGCAGCAAAATTGCCGTGAAGATTGATTTAGTTCTTTTATTGCTGGCTGGTGTGGCCGAGCGGTTCTAGGCGCTTCAGTCTGGAACCGCGCGACCGCCAGGGTCGCAGGTTCGAATCCTACGTCGGTCATGGATGTGTGTGATGTCCTTAGCTTAGTTAGGTTTAAGTAGTTCTAAGACTAGGGGACTGATGACCTCAGATGTTAAGTCTCATTGTGCTCGGAGCCATGAGAAGTTCTTTTGTTCTAGGACTTCATAATTTTCTGTCAGACTGTACACACTTTCCTGCCATGTCTCAGCCACTTACATAATTGTTAAAACAACTAAAATGAAAAAAAATGTAGAAATCAATAAATACATATCCCTGAAATCACAAATGTCCGTAAATTACGAAGAGACACACACAAGTAATAATTGCTTGTCAGTATTTTATTAATATAAATGACTTCGTCGATGCGCCTCTTTAAATCTGTCCATGTTCAGTATCTAACAAAAGTCAGGAATTACGGAGCAATGACAAAATGCACCCGTACAGAGATTCTCACCACTTTAAGCAGCGCGATAGGCGTCATAACAGAAGTACTATATTAAAACATTGACTTTTCTCACAGCAACTACATATTGTTTTTCAATATCGCTTCATATCAAGTCTCTGACAGCGTTAAAAAAATTATGCTACACATTTCGCGTGCAGATGAGCCCTTAAATGTTTAGCCTAAAGGCGACATAATTACCTAGATATTCTGAATTGCGCATTAAATCGTAAACATCGGGTTAAAAGCAACGATTAATGCCCCGCCAATGTGTACGAAAGCCCGGTTAACGCTGCTACAAATGGTGAGTAGTGTATTCCTAGTAAAATTTGTTCGTAAATCCGTCTTGATTAATAGAACTGAAGTTCCATCGAATTTCACTACCAATTACATACTGTATTCTCGTCACTAATCAATAATGAATACCACACAACTAAGAGACCTGAGTAGGGCTTCTGGGGTCTGGATGGCTGGTGCACATTTTCTGCAAGCTGTGAGATCATGGGAAAACTACATTGACTCACTATGCTTGAAGCATCGCTGAACAAAAGAACTAAATCAACATTGCACAATAATTGCTTACAGTCCTCATTCCCATATGGAGGAAGATATTGCTTAACTCTCAAAATGCCTATACTTTGAGCATGCTGCATGTTATGGGACATTAGCCCTTCTTACATTACAATGTAAAAAGTGATTCTTGAGTTTCTCCCGGCGTGTTTCATAATCAAAACATCCGTGGGTGTACTGCCGGTCTACAGTGTCCAACGGGCACAATATTTCGGCGATCATACATGCCGCCATCAGGACTGAGCTCCTGTGAACGTGCCGGCACGGAGATCCGTACGCTATGGCTGCTCAGAGGGAACTGGGTTCGGTCGCGGTGGCGCCCGATTTAAATACCCTCCGCCGCGGCACGCTCCTCCGCTGTCCGCGCCCCGCGCCACGGTCGCGCGGTGGAACAGATTACGACGGCGTCTGAGATGACGTCGGAGTGATGGCTCTGTCCACCGTAGTCGTCACAACTATACGTTTGCTCGATTTACTCTTGATTAACCCAATCGCTGGTTCCCAAGCCTTGCTAAGATCATAGCCACAGTCACGGTTTATGAGGTCGTCATTGGTGCGAATTTTGGTGGCCTCTCTAACAACGCTGTCAGAGTATCTCGACTTCTGTACCAGAAACCTCATGCGTTCATACTCCATAGCGTGATTTTCCGACAAACAATGTTCAGCGACCGCCGACTTGGTCGGATACATCAGTCGAGTGTGCCTCTGGTGTTCACGGCATCGATCCTCGACGGTACGCATCGTCTGACCAATATACGACTTGCCACATTGACACGGAATCTGGTACACGCCGGCCTTCCTCAAACCGAGATCATCTTAGGCGTTCCCCACCAATGCACGAGTTCTATTCAGAGGACAAAACACAGTTCCGACCCGGTGTTTCTTCAAAATGCGGCCGATTTTCCCCGACAGTGCGCCTGTATATGGAATAAACGCAGTGCGTACCTCCTCCCTCGTGATTTCATCCATCTCCACAGGTTGTGCTGTAGTAGTTGGGCGGAGAGCACGTTGAATCTGCCACTCTGAGTACCCATTTTTTCGAAATACGGTTCTCAGATGTTCCAATTCCTGGGGTAGACTCTCTGCGTCAGAGGTAGTGCGCGCCCTATATACTAGAGTTTTAAGTACCCCCATTCCTCTGTGAAGGGTGGTGGCAGCTGTCTACGTGCAAATACAGATAAGTGTGCGTTATCTTCAGACACACCCCACGACCTAGGGTGCCGTCAGCCCTTCTCTTGACCAAGACGTCAAAGAAAGGTAATTTACCCTCTCTTTCTGTTTCCATAGTGAATTTGATGTTTGGGTGTATGGAGTTTAGATGTGTAAGGAACTCGAGGAGTTTATCCATACCATGTGGCCAGATGACGAACGTGTCGTCCACGTAACGGAAAAAGCAAGTAGGTTTCCATTCGGATGACGACAGGGCTTCCTCCTCGAAGTTCTCCACGTACAAATTCGCTACCACCTGTGACAGTGGGGTACCCATGGCGACTCCCTCCGTTTGTTCGTAGAATTCTCCATTAAAAAGAAAATACGTGGAAGTCAAGACATGCCTAAAAAGTTCAGTGGTCTTCTCGTCAAACTTCTGACTAATCAATTCTAGAGACTCTCGCTGGGATACCCCCGTAAACAAGGAAACGACGTCAAAACTCACCGTATCATCTGACTCATCCAACCTGAAGCTATCGAGGCGTTTAACAAAAATCCACGGAATTACGGATGTGGTGATGTATACTGGTGCTCCCAGTATACCTCCAGGAACTGTTGGGTTACCCCACGTCTGATTGGGCTGCGGTATCATCTCTAACATGTTCATTAACTCCTGTGACGTGTACCACATGAAGTTGCTAGAGACAAGCGGAATAGATGCTGGAACGGTTGGCCTCAATCACCAAACAAATGTCGCGTACCATGACTTCCAGTTCAGGTACGCATTTACCAAAGAGTCAGTCTGCTATGAGCTGGCAGCTTTTCATTATAGATACACCTTAGCAAGATCAGAGTGTCAGAAGTTCTCATGGCACACATCTGTGCGTTTTATTTACAATTACTTTGTGGCTTAAGAAGTTGGCAATTCTGAACACTAAAAAAAAAAATACGGTTACCTAATTGGTACATTATCCACGATCATGAAAGTACTTTCAGGGTCATACGTCCCATATTACCGAAGTGGCATAATAAGCGTTCCGAGGTACAGTGAGCAGCATTAGCTGAGGCAACCACCAATGGTGCTGAGTTTCAGTAAAGCCAGTTGTCACTGATAATGTTCGTAGTGGACGAGACGCGCCTAAAACGAAAAGTGTTGGGAAAGTAAGAGTGAGGTGGGTCCAACATGTACTACGAGTAGACCCAAATGAAACCATACTGCAGACAATGTCTGATTCAGGCGTAGGAAGGTGAGGTCTTCTAGAATGCTGAACATTTCAGTTTTGAGATCACAGCTGAGAATACATCTGTGTACTTTACTTCCTTCGTCACGACATATAAACATCATCAGAAATGGCTAGTGTGTCCCTCAAATGGATGTCAAGTGAACTGTCTCACTGGAAGATGGTTGTGTGCGTTTGTTTCTTTGTGAAATGAACATTGATTGCGTGTTGTGGTAATACTGCCACATTGGGCGTCCTGGGTTGAAGCACGCCTTGTCCTCAGTGACAAACTTAAGCCCAGGTAGCAGCAGAACTCGGTAAACCGGCGTAATGCCCACATGACAAGAGTGCGAAGTATGTGCGTTATATACCACTGTGTTCGGAAAAGGCAGCACGCTGATTCGTTCTTGGGACTCGCTTACACACTTCGTTGCCGTAACATGACAAATAAGTGGACATAATCCTATGTAAAGGAGTGTTAGCATAAAGTACAAAAATAAAGAATATCAGGACAGAGTATTTGAGTAAACTAGTAATAACTGGAAAGTAAGTACTACTGGTAGGGCGAGATTGGTGAAGGTGTTTAAAGGTGGGAAGTCACTAATCATGAGGAAACTGGGAGGGAGAAGGTAATAACGTGGAGGGGGATGAGTGGATGCGAAAACAGAATATAACGAATTTCAAGAAACCACAAGTAACATTATAAGTCGACTTCATAATAATTTACTGAAAAAGACTCCAAATAAAAAATCTATAAAACAAGTTGAAGTGTGTGTATTGGTTAAATACTTCAGAAGAAGTCAGTTTATTAGCTCTTGTAATCTGCACCTCTCCCAAAATATTCGACACTATTCCTTTACTTTCTCTGGATATGATCAGCAAATTATATTTTATGTTTGTAATTGAATGAAGAGCATCGCGAATGTGCATTTCATGGCGGGTGTGAAACTGTTCCAATTAAGACAATCTTGCAACCGACTCTGTAGCCTCGTCCTGTCTGCCCTATATGACGTTCACGGTTCTCAGAATTAATTGCATACACACTAGTACCCTTCTACATATACATAAATAAATAAATAAGTAGTGACTAGTAACTATCTCCAGCGCTTCTAGGTAAGAAAAAGTCTAGAATATTGTTCAAATAAATGCCTCCGTCCTGAATTCTTTGCATAACAACGTAAACTGTTATAACTTTGTGGTTACTGATTTGTATAGGACTTAATATATATGAAACAAAGTACGGTGGACGAATGAAGGAAATAACACCCTAATTAGTATTTGCTTATAAATGCTCTGAACTATGTCAACACTGTATGCTTTCCCTACAGCAATCTGTGTTACAAAACTATATTCCTGGGCGAAGGTCCCTCAGGATAAGACGATGTGGAAGGAGTGCGAAAACTCTCTTTATAATTTGGAGGATGACTGGAAGACCGAACACTGACATAAGTGAAAGAAATTTTACAGTAAGTGTCAATAAGCCCACGAGGACTGACGCGTTGCTTCCCGCGCAGGAAGGCGTGCCAGTCAACGGCGCAAATCCACCGGGTGGATTAGTGTCGAGGACCGGTGTGCCGGCCAGCCTTCGTATGGTTTTTAAGGCGGTTTTCCACCTGCCTCGGAGAAAGCGGGTCAAACCGCACAGTAACACTGAGATGGGTGTGGGGCTGTGGCCTGTTGTGGGCTTGTGAGCCACTGAGGACTAAGCAAGGACGAAGCCTCTCCGTCCCTAGTTTGATACACAATTGACATAAGTGTAAACAAAAAATACTGTTTCTCAAAGTAATCTATAAATGACCGTAGCAGTGTGTAATCAGTGCTGTGTTAAACCGTAAACTGTGTGTTTGCGTGTTGAGAAGTTACGTACGTGCGGAAGGACCGCCGGTTGTTGTACGATCGTTACATACTAATAAAACATCGCAAATATAATGAAACCATCAGACAATATCTGTACCATACGACTGATGCTGTTGTACATAATCATATTCGAATTTCGGCACACACATTCTGGCCAAACCGTGGAAGGGATCGCCATTTTCATACTTAGTTTCTGGATGTGTGTAGAATTACCAGAGTTGAAGTAATGGTATTGGAGTATAGTTGTAATGGTTTAATACTACAATGCTATGCTGTGGAATGGGTACAATGAGTCTGCGAATTGTGAGGGATATTCTGCTACTTAATCCGTTAGGATGTTAATGTGCATTGTCAGGATATCAGAAGAAGTTAGTTCGGAATTTGGTGGGATCGCCAGGTAAGTTAGGACAGAAACTAAATACAGTCTGTCACGTACTGCAAAATTGTGGGTGGAAGACTATAGCTCTTTCCTTGTAGGATGCAATTGCTATTGTCCGTATCAAGGGTATTAAGGATCCCCAGCGGAAGGAATGTGGGAGAGCGGTTGCGGTTATTAAATATTTAACTCATCCACATATTTGGTCGTAGGGTCTTATCTACACCATTCACATTTTCACTGAAAATATTGAGTACTTCAGCTGCGTACTGGTACTCTTTAATGACTACAGTATCACCATTATCCGACTTGGCAAATAAGTTTACTGTTGATAGTACGAAGTATTGTGTAATCACTTTTCATTAATCACTTATGTTGACCTGTCCCGTTTTTGTACTTTCGAAGGTTCTGTTAATAACGGTGACAGCTCATTCCGTTGTGTTGTAGTGAGTAATGTTGCATCGAAGCCGGAGGCAGAGCGCTACAGAGTAGTGTATTCGGTTCTGGGAAAGAGTTCGTATTATGTTTTACGTCAGACCTTTCTGAAGTTGCAGCTCTGTTAATGTAATATCGGTTAAATTACACGTACTGGGAGGAAACTGGAAAGATCACTGGAGGTGAACGTACTAGGAGAACGAAGAGCGGGTAGCAAAGGGTGTAGTTGTTTTAGAGTGGATTACGTGTAATCTCTCTCTGATTCGGATAATTACGGGAATGGAGATGGCGGACTTCGACAACCGCCGATATTACGACAGGTGTAAATCCTGCCGTTTTAGGGTATAAATGCAGCAAGTGCTGTGGAACCCAAATTGAAATATCACTTTTCAGATAAACTCTGGAAAGACAACTCACAAGACGTAAACTCTAACGCCATCTCAAACCGCAGATGTCAGAAGTTACACAGAATAAAATTAATAATTAACGGGTGCGGGAGCATAAATCGTCCTGTTTTTTGACGTGTAAGTTATCAGAACATAGTATACATTGGAGAAATGGAAGTTTCCCTTCCCCTAATGAAACATCTACGTAGATACTGATTCTAGGATCACACAATTTCTGATGATGCACCATAAAATAGAAGCGACGGGCGTACATATATTCTCCTCTGTCGTTCCAGAAGTCAGATGTTAATCAGTCCAGATGGTTCCATATTACTACTTGAAGCGAACATCGTTGTTTGAATCATTCCTTTCATTTGGCTTCTCGCAACCTCTGTTGCAGTTTGGTGCACTTTTCTGGCGTAACTTTAATTTTAAGGGCGTGTGTCGCTATTTGAAAGTCAGTGGAAACTGGCTCTCCCAATCTGAGTGGCATAGATGGTTCGATTGGAACTCCTGAATCTACCTCGTAACACACATTAAGCTATTCACATAATTGGCATATTAGACCTCAGTTTCAGAACGGCTCATGTCTTAATTCATGCGCCATGATATTTTGCAGTATGCAGATTTCTGAATATATTTGTACGTCTGTTACAATATTTCTACAGAAAACTTACACGCAGACGTAAATCTAGGGAAAAACTCAGATGGTAATAATGCCGTTGCACCAGTCATCCAGCGACTACCGTCAAACAACTAATGTTAAAATCTGACTGACAATAAATTTTCTGAGCATTATGACAATTCAATAACCTCAGAGTACCACTTTCATTATCTACATGTAAGCAGAATTAGTTTATTCGAAATGGGTATTATACTTAAGAATATAATGCATGTTTCTTCCGTACGCGACCTCTGTAACTCTAGCTTTCTTACTTCTGAAAATTTGATTCAACATACGGATATTGTTGTCTTCTGTACATTTTCTTCCACTTGAATGGCCAGAGGAAAACCAGCTTTTCCCACTGTTAGCAGCACCGCGAGCTAGCAGGCTCCCAGTTTCTTAGTACTAGATCAATATAGTATCTAAGTAGCTACTGAAGGTCAATTTTGGTTGCTTGTAGAAATTATCATACTTCTACCATGTTGGATCTTACAGGATACGAACTGTTGCTGAGTTACCGTGTAAAGTGACAACGAATGAAATAAATGTACCTTAAATAGGTGACTGGTTTCAGGTTAATAGCCATTACCCAACAAAACAAGGATAGTAAACGCTATTTTGTCGAAAGTCGACATGTTGAGAAACGTGGCTGTTGTATTTAAGGTTTATAATTTATATAAAAAACAGCTACCAGCCACATGGTTTAAAAAGGTTTATTATCTTCAGACCATGACCGGTTTCGGATTTTTCTTTACAAATCCATCTTCAGATGGCAGATTACAAGCATTCTTAGTTGGACCTAGTTATGTTTGTGTTATTCGTTTGCTGCAGAGCTGTGTAGTTCTGCCTGACGCACGAATATTTCGTCAGGCAGAACTACACAGCTCTGCAGCAAACGAAGAACGCAAACAAAACTAGGTCCAACTAAGAATGCTTGTAATCTGCCATCTGAAGATGGATTTGTAAACAAAAATCCGAAACCGGTCATGGTCTGAAGATAATAAACCTTTTTAAACCAAGCATGTGGCTGGTAGCTGTTTTTTATATAAATTATAAACGTTGAGGATAGTAAAGTTAATGAAATTAAAAAATCTGACAGGGCTCCGCAGCAACATGCATTGGTGCTTCTGGTAGAGCATCGAGAAGTTTCATCTTGTCCTGGGTACTGTAGGAACTGGTTTTCATCCCTTATTGGTGTGCAGTCCTGTGATCGTGTAATTGTGTATAATCGATTCTGAAATGATTGGCGGCAATTAGTACTATAATATTCATCACCTCTTACAGTTCAGTGATGCCCTTACCGAAATGCTTCTGTCAGGGTTTTAAGAGCTGGCAGCCCTTTGTTGTAAAACTACCATAGTAGGTTCACACAATCGTGTGTTACGTGTAACGTCGCAGCAGCTCACATGAGACGTGTCCAGTGAAGTCGTTGAGTATTTACGACGGATGGTAGGCATCTGCAATCAGGCAGTTAAAACATCTGGAGCATATAATCTATTTTTTATCCTATCTAAATTGCCAATAATTCAATCCAAACGAACTTTCCATCGTGCCACTACAAGGGATAAAATTAAACCAGCGTCAGCAGATCTGCTCGTTTAGGGATAGTCAGTGTTGTTGTTGTTGTTGTTGTTGTTGTTGTTGTTTTTCTCTTCAGTCCTAAGACTGGTTTGATGCAGCTCTCCATGCAACTCTAACCAGTGCAAGCTTCCTCATCTCCCAGTACCTACTGCAGCCTACATCCTGAATCTGCTTAGTGTATTCATCTCTTGGTCTCCCTCTAAGATCGTTACCCTCCACGCTACCCTCCAGTACTAAATAGGTGATCCCTTAATGCCTCACAACATGTCCTACCAACCGGTCCCTTCTTCTAGTCAAGTTGTGCCACAAACTCCTATTCTCCCCAATTCTATTCAACACCTCCTCATTAGTTACGTGATTTACCCATCCAATCTTCAGCATTCTTATGTAGCACCACATTTCGAATGCTTCAATTCTCTTCTTGTCGGAACTATTTATCGTCCATGTTTCACTTACATACATGGCTACACTCCACACAAATACTTTCAGAAACGACTTTCTGACACTTAAATCTATATTCGATATTAGCAAATTTCTCTTCAGAAACGCTTTCCTTGCCATTGCCATTCTACATTTTATCCTCTCTACTTCGCCCATCATCAGTTATTATGCTTCCCAAATAGCAAATCTCCTTTACTGCCTTGTGTCTCATTTCCTAATCTAATTCCCTCAGCATCACCCGACTTAGGCTACATTCCCTTATCCTGGTTTTGTTTTTGTTTATGTTCATCTTATACCCTCCTTTCAAGGCAATGTCCATTCCGTTCAACTGCTCTTAAAAGTCCTTTGCTGTCTCTGACAGCAATGCATATCAAACGTTAAACTTCAGAGACGTTTACTTACGACCAGACAGATTTATCGGAATTATTTGCTGTTGGTGTGGAGGTACATTTAACAATATGAACTGATAAGACGGGCATCCACACCTAAAAGTATAACTTATATAGAAAGAAACACTCCAAGAAATGAAAACGTATTGAGTTGTTGAAATACTTGCAAAATGGATTGAGATCCCAATATGTCACGTTAGTTGATTTATTGTAGTGGATCCACAACGGTACGACTACCAGATGAGATTCAATCGCTGTGAAATATTTTACAAAAGTATATTCATCATCAGCTGTCATTTGTTACATTTGTCACCTAAATGTTTCGGTTATTAAGTCATCCAGGATGTCTGTCTACATCAATATAAAAATGTGGAAATACAATGCAATAAACAATGGCAAGACTCAACAGATATACACAATGTGACAAAAAGTATCCGGACATCCCTATACACAAACGTTTCTCATATTAGGTGCATTGTGCTGCCTCCTACTGTCAGGTAATCCAGATCAGCGACTCGGTAGTATTAGACGTCGTGAGGGATCGGAATGGGGTGGTCCGTGGAACTCTGACTTATAACGTGGTCAGGTGATTGGGTGGCACTTATCACACATCTGTACGCCAGATTTGAGCACCCATAAACATGCATAGGTCTACTTTTTCCGATATGACAGCGAAGCGGAAACGTGGAGGCACACGTATAGCAACAAAGGATACAGGCCGACTTGGTCGGTTGACTGACAGAGCCCGCCGACAGTTGTAGAGGTTCATAAAGTGTAATAGGCAGACATCTATCCAGATCATCACACAGGAATTCCAAACAGCATCAGGATCCACTGCAACTACTATGACAGGCGGGAGGTGAGAAAATTTGGATTTCATGGTCGAGCAGCTGCTCATAAGCCACACAACACGCCGATAAACGCCAAACGACACACCGCTTGGTGTAACGAGCGTAAACACTTGACGACTGAACAGTGGAAGTACGTTGTGTGGAGTGACGAATCGTGGTACACAATGTGGCAATGCGATGGCAGGGTGAGGGTATGGCGAATGCACGGCGAAACTCATCTTCCAGCGTGTCTAGTACCGATTGTAAAATTCGGAGGCTGTCGTGTTCATCATGCAGGAGGCCAGCACCCCTTGTTGCTTTGCGTGGCACGACAATAACATCGCAGTAATGGACTGGTCTGTTGACAGTCCTGACCTAAATTGTATAGAACACCTTTGGAGTGTTTGGGGACGCAGGCTTCGTGACAGGCGTCACCGACCAACATAGATACCTCTGCTCAGTGCTGCACTCCGTAATGAATGGGCTGCCGTTTCCCAAGGAACCTACCAGTATCTGATTGATCGTATCGCTGCGAGAGTGGAAGCTGTGGTAAAGGCAAAGGGTGGGCCAACACCATACTCGGTTCCAGCATTACCGATGGATGGCGCCACGAACTTGTCATTTTCAGCCAGGTGTCCGGATACTTTATGTAACAGAGTATGTGTGCAAAATTCCGTTTGTGTACTTACGGGTTATAGTGGATTACTTAAAAGCATACCATATTCCTTCGAAGCTGAACAATGTCGTTATTTTCCACTGAAATGGTACAAACACCTGACACTTAATAGATTACTGGGTGTCACATCCATTGTCAAATAGAAATCACTGAAAAACATGACCAATTACTGGAAGAAACCCTCAGTAGCCAAGGTATTTGTAAGAACCTTCATTTGTAGTGTATAACTAAATGATTCTTTTCAAAAGGGACTGTAACTAATACTTAAAATTAGAACAGTGGTGTACAGTTGTGAACATCGTGCATCTTTATACTTTCACGGCGCGAATACTAATCCATAAATTCGAGCGTGCTGCCGCATGAGTTCTACTTTTTGTTCTAATATATCGGTCAAATACCGTCCAGCCATCTTCAGTGAGCCGAGGTGACTGACAATCCAGCACTTGCTCAGTCCTTTTAAAGCCGTGGACCGCACCACTGCGAATGCGGCCACAGATACACAAGGTGCTAGAGACGTTAATCGGTGGCAAAGACGTATGCATGGAAATAGATACATGGCTGCGCAGTCGATCCACACAGTGATATCAATGTATCAATGCGAGGTACACCGTCGAGACGTGTTAGTGATTTTTTATTACAGAAATTGCCGGATTCCAGGATTCGTCAAAGCTGAAGTCGCTATCTCTATTAATCATGTTTGTCGCCATGCAAATTTCAATTGCTTCATTCAATACTGAGGCCCAGAAGGATGAAGTCTAGGCTAAAATTCCGACGTTAACGTACACCATAGTGCCCAATGCCAAAATTGCTCTGAGCACTATGGGACTTAACGTCTGAAGTCATTAGTCGCCTAGTCTTATAACTAGTTAAACCTAACTAACGTAAGGACGTCACACACGTCCATGCCCGCGGCGTACGACCCCCGACTGAGAGGATATAGTTGCTTAACAGTTGAAAGAAAACGTGAGTGTCATTTCAAATAGGTACCCCACTCACACTATTATATTTGGTGGTGATTTCAATCTACCGTCGATATGCTGGAAAATTTATCCAGGCTTAAAACGTCATCCTAAATTGTACTGAATGCTTTCTCAAAAAATGATTTTGAACAACTAGTTCGCGGGCCCACTCGAAGCATAAATGGTTGCGAAAGCGTACTTGACCTCTTAGCAGCAAATATTCCTGGATGAATAGGTAGTATCATGACGAATAGAGGGATTAGCGACCACAAGGCAGTTGCTGCTAGACTGAATACTGTAACACCTACAACCATCAAAAAGAAACTCAAAGTACATCTATTTTTAAAAATCTGATAATGCCATGCGCCTTTTCCCGGATGATTCTGTAGTGTACAGAGAAGTTGCAGCATTAGAAAATTGTAGCGAATTGCAGGAAGATCTGCAGCTGATAGGCATTTGGTGCAGGGAGTGGCAACTGACCCTTAACATAGACAAATGTAATGTATTGCGAATTCATAGAAGGATCCTTAATTTTATGATTATATGATAGCGGAACAAACACTGGTAGCAGTTACTTCTGTAAAATATCTGGGAGTATGCGTGCGGAACGTTTTGAAGTGGAATGATCATATAAAATTAATTGTTGGTAAGGCGGGTACCAGGTTGAGATTCATTGGGAGAGTGTTTAGAAAATGTAGTCCATCAACAAAGGAGGTGGCTTACAAAACACTCGTTCGACCTATACTTGAGTATTGCTCATCAGTGTGGGATCCGTACCAGATCGGGTTGACGGAGGAGATAGAGAAGATCCAAAGAAGAGCGGCGCGTTTCGTCACAGGGTTATTTAGTAATCGTGATAGCGTTACGGAGATGTTTAGCAAACTCAAGTGGCAGACTTTGCAAGAGCGGCGCTCTGCATCGCGGTGTGGCTTGCTCACCAGGTTTCAAGAGGGTGCGTTTCTGGATGAGATATCGAATATATTGCTTCCTCCTACTTATGCCTCCCGAGGAGATCACAAATGTAAAATTAGAGAGATTCGAGGGCGCACGGAGGCTTTCACACAGTCGTTCTTCCCTTGAACAATACGCGACTGGAACATAAAAGAGAGGTAATGACAGTGGCACGTAAAGTGCCCTCCGCCACACACCGTTGGGTGGCTTGCGGAGTATAAATGTAGATGTAGATGTAGGATTCGAACCTGCAAACCATACCGGTCGCGCGGTTCCAGATTGAGTCGCCTAGAGCGACTCGGCCACACTGGTCGTCACCCAGAGCCAATTCCGTCCTCGGACACCGCAGATTTAATAGGTTGTAAGAGTCGGGTGTACTGCGGTGCTCTGTGCATCTCTCCATCTCTCCTGGGTAGTACGTGTCGTCTGTCCGATGTATGAATGGCTGCACTCACAGGATATCTTGTAAACCCCAGGTTTCCGAAGCACCAAATCATCCTCAACGGAACCCAGGAGACTTTAGAGGGGGGCGAAAAATCATTCACGTCATGTTTACTGCGGATCCGTCCTATTTTTGACGACAGGCTTCCCACGTATGGCAGAAAAGCCATCTATTTAAAGGTTTCCTTTTCTTTTCATTTTTTTGTACCCACAGTTGGTTTCATTTGTAGCGCATTACGCTGTTGTGAATACCCGTGGCTTCAAAAACTATTCACTGGTGTTAAAGCTCGTTCACCAGCAGTGACATGTTCTCGGTGTACTAGAGTTCTGAGTACACTCATCGTCTGTGAAGGATGGTGGCAGCTATTTGGGCGTAAATGTAAATCCGTAAGTGTCGGTTTTCGATAAACCGCGTGTCCAAAGGTGCCATCATGTAGACGCCGTACCAGCACATCCAAAAATGGATGACACCCACCTTTTTCGATTTCCATCGTGAACTGAGTCAGTGGATGGAGTTCAGACGATCAAAAATACTAACTTGTCTTCACCATGGGGCCACACTACAAGCGTGTCAACGTCCCAGCAAAACACTGTGGGCTTAAAGCTTAAAGATTCCAGCGCCTTCTCCTCGGAGTCCTCCATAAAGTTGACCACCAACTTGTCTGATGTCACGATACAGGAACCAGCAGTCGATATATAAGATATAGGGGATGTTAAAAATATTTGTGGAACGTATACAATCTGATTCCGTTCCGAATTTGTTTAAAAGCATACACTGGATATTTGCAGCTCCCTTCTCAAACTTTTCCTCTCCCTTCATCTCTGTCTCAATTGTTGGCACAAGGTACTCCGTGTCTTTCTTTGTATTAAGCCGACACCATTCATTTGAAAGATAAAAGGTTGGTTACCAGTATCACAATTACTCCATCACCTAACATTGATTTTCAAATCTTTTCCCTGCCTCTTGATGAGAGTCGAGTTAGGTGGACGTTACTACCATGGTGATGCTAGTGACCAGCTGCCATTGCTGCAGTCGTGAATGCATATTGCATGGTCCGTAAAAGAACTTCTGTTTACTCTGTCACGTTGCAATACTCCTTTAAAATATATCAGATTTTGTAACGCAAGGTAAATTATGGCATCGAATTACTGATAAATTCTCACGGCCATGCATCATTGTTAGCAACGAGCCAAAAATCACTGATTACGCTGATTTCTACTTCAGCTCTCATCGTACACGTTAATTTCCTTTATCTCCTTTCTCTCCTTACTAGTAATAAAACACAATCTACATTTAATATATACTCCAGAAGAATGGTAAATTGTGCAGTTAATCACGACAGTTCAGAGAATTGGTGTCGTGTTACCACGGCAACCGTCACATTTAACAGGAGGGCGAGACTCCTTAAACGCGATTAGGGCGAGGAAACAGTAACTTCAACACTCAGCAGCTCCAAAGGTGTTGGCCACTCAGGATTAAGCTTTTAGTTCAGTGTGAATTTCTGGTTCCTGGCGATAATATTTATCAATAATAATTATACTTCCACCTTACATTTGTTCATTTAGAATCCGTAACTAAAATCTGGTTGCGTATGTTAGCTCTCCTAATAATTTACGAATGAGAGTTGTCATGTCACCGCCAACGAGATCGTGTCCTCACTACTAGACGGAATTTTTGTTTTAAGCTCTTCAGCATATTATATTGTTGCAAAATTTAATTCAGCTGATCAGTGTTTCAGGTTGTGTGATTTCTTCATTTTTTGACTTCGTTTTGCGTAAACTAACGAATACACTCTAACAGCAAAATGACGAATTTATCACTTCAATGAAAGTTTCCTTCTCATTGCAAACTTTCGTTTGATAATGAAATAACACAGTATCCTAAAAATTTGTATCCTGACTGAACACCAGTAATAAAACAAAAGTGACTAATCCATCACATCTTGTGCTTTATTGAATTACGCTAGGTATTTCAAAACCCGTGGGTCCATCGTCAGGCGTAAAGAGTCTAAACCGTAATTTGCATTTGCACAGGTGAAATGAGCTTCTTACAATGAGGAAGTTATATATACATGGATACTCCGAAGTCAGTAGTACGGCACGTTGCGGATACCCAGTACCACCCATAGTCGTATCCCTTCCAGTTCCACTCGCAAACAGAGCGAGGGAAAAAGACTGTCTATATGCCTCTGTATGAGCGGCAATTTCTCGTATCTTTTCTTCGTGGTCTTTATGCGCAATATATTTTGGCGGCAATCGGCTTCAAATGGTGGTTCTCTAAATTTTGTCCAGGAATTCCCGTTCGAGATGCCGAAGCATCTCAGTAACACTTAGGTGTTACTCGAACCTACCGGTGACAAATCTAGCAACCCGTCTCCGAATAGCTCGAATGGTTTCCTTCACTCCGATCTAGTACGGATCCAAAACACGCGAACAACTAAAGAATAGGTCGCACATTCACAGGTAAACCACACTTTCCTAAAATTCTCTCAAGAAACAGAAATCGACCATTGGCCTTCCCTACGATTATCCTCACGTGCTAGCTCCATTTCATATCACTTTGCACCGTCACGCCCAGATATTTAAACATTACAGATTCGTTTTTCCAATTCATCCGCGTTAATTCATATTTTTCTCATTTAGAGATAGCTGTCATCACACCAACTAAAAACTTTGTCAGTCGTCTTGCCTCTTCCTACAGTCACTCAACATAGGCCTCACCCTACACAACAGCTTCGACGTTCCGCTTGCCTTTGAACTCTCGCCGGTGAGAACAACATACTGGGGTCTGTTATTTAACAAGTCTTCGAGCCTCTCATATTTCGGAGAACCTAATACATCTGTTCGTACCTTCGTTAACAGCCTGCAATGGGGCACAGTGTCAGATGTTTTCCGGAAATCTAGAAATAAGGTATCTACCTGTTGACCTTCATTCATAGTTCGCAGAATATCATGTGAGAAAAGGGCAAGATGAGTTTCACACTAGCAGTCTTCTCTAAAACCATGCTGATTAGCGAACATCAGCTTCTCAGTCTTAAGGAAGTTTACTACTTTCTAACTGAGAACATTCTCAAAGACACTGCAACAAACCAAAGATAGGAATATTTGTCTGTAAATTTTGCGGGTCAATTCCTTTATCTATCTGGTACACTCATTGTACATGTTCCTTATTTTCATTCACTTGGGACATAGTGCTGGGCGAGAGATTCACGATAAATGCAGGCCAGGCAATGGGCCAGTGCCGTAGAGTACTCATTGTAAAAGTGAATTGGGCATCCATCTGGACCTGGTGATGTATTTGCTTTCAAATCTTTCAGTTGTTTCTCTACGTCAGTGACGCTTATTGCCATGTCATCCATACGTGCGTCTGCCAGATTGTCAAATGGAGATATGTTTGCACGATTCTGCTGTGTGAACGATTTCTTCAACGTGAAATTTAAAACTGCGTCTTCGATTTTGCTATCTTCTGCTGCCACACACAAGGGACAGAATGGAAGCCTTAGACGCGCTTCCTGATTTCAGATACGATCTGTATTTTCTCGGCTTCTCTGCCTTAGCAAAAGATTAAGAACGAGACAGTGGTAGCTGTTGTATGCTTCGAACACACGCTTTAGATGAAACTTCCTGGCAGATTAAAACTGTGTGCCCGACCGAGACTCGAACTCGGGACCTTTGCCTTTCGCGGGCAAGTGCTCTACCAACTGAGCTACCCAAGCACGACTGACGCCCCGTCCACACAGCTTTACCTCTGCCAGTACCTCGTCTCCTACTTACCAAACTTTACAGAAGCTCTCCTGCGAACCATGATAAAGATACCTCATCAATCGATTTCTAAATTTCTAATAAGTCATTATGGACACCCTGCGTGTTGATGGAAACGTGAAGACGTTACGACCGAAGTGTTAAAAGAAGTTTATAACACACAGCTGCGAAAAAAATGTTGTATTTGATGTTACTGTTGTGTAGAGCACTTGCCCGCGAAAGGCAAAAGTCTCTAGTTAGAGTCTCGGTCGGGCACACAGTTTTAATCTGCCAGGAAGGTCTGGTCTGGTCTGTTCGTTCCTACAAGGTCTAAGATATTTTCATTGCGTGTGGGCTGCCGAGCTAGCTGCTCAAGACCGTTTTCAGGAAACTTGTTCAAAAGCGTTTCGTTCGACTACCTATATGTTGCCTCCCCAATGAATGCTCAGACATCCCAGTCTATACTCGCCGCCAACTAGTAATGCATGATCAGGGTATTTACGTGCTACTGAGCGCAGAGTTTCTTTGAATGACTCCACAACTGTCAAAGCCGAATCAGGTAGCAGGTGCACTACATTGAGGAACCTCATTACGAATACTTCGATAGTCAAATGACAAAAACGACAATCTGTTTTTATTCTGAACTAAGTCATGTCAGGTTTTGCGTTTCGTGAATCGCGAGCGGAAAATGCGAAACAAAAAAAACAAAAAAAAAAAAGCCGAGGACTTGAGTGACAAACACGAAAGAACATCTCCAACGTTTCGAGGTCACCATGGAAAACATTTTGATTAGAAGAACTAAAAATTGCAACACTTACTCCGTTCATCAATTGTGACAGCCGTGCAAATTAAGAAATTATTTAATTTTCGCTACGAGTTTACACACATCAGTATGCAACCTTCAGACCTCATACGCCCCATAAAAAACAATCGTTTCTGGCTCACTCTGCCCATCTGTTCCTGGACGTCGTGAACTCTCAAGTGCTTCCATTCTGTCGTCGCGCATCACGTCACTTTAAGGACACCATGATTAAACTTTCTATTATAGATACGTTTTTCACTGTTTTTCCGTGTTAATGGTTTACCACGCTAGATTCACGAAATACACAATCTAGTCCCTTTCCCATAACGGGAAAACGCATCTCACTTCACTCGAGAGCAAGTACAAATATTGTATTAGGTGATTGGCAACTGAAGTTCATCGTGTAATTAAAAAAAAAACGCGAAAAAATTGTTACTGAGGGCGTTATTGTTGAAAGTTCCTGTATAATTTATAAGTCAAACCATAATCACCAAAAAGGTTAAAAGTGCTGGTTCAAAACATCGGATCTAAAATTAGGGTGAGAAAAGTGTGCTTTATTTTATTTTTTCTAGTGTCAGGTAGAGTATCATCTCGGTGGAACAGTATTATTTTATTTTCTTGTACATCGGAGATGGCTCGCGCGTATGATTCCGTAACAAACGACGGCACATTTAAAGAGCCGCTCTAATTTGCGTCAGTTAGGTTACAACTGAAATGAACAGTCTCGGATTACTGCAGCACGCATAAGTAGCTACTATAGTTTGTTCTTCGTGCTGTACCGGGAGTTTTGCGTTTAGTGACGCCAAAGCGTAATAGCGTTGTGAATCAGCGTTTCCAGTAGAGGTGATTAGTGAGTTCTGTTTTCTCATGACTTCTCGTAAGTGCTATAGTGCCTTTGGTGCTTCAGCGTGTATCCTGTATTGTAGAGAAGCTACAGTGTGTGGTTGCTGTGTCACGTTACGCGACACGTAATGAAGGTAGAGCATTCCACAAGAAGTCACAACTACTTTCACTTGGAAACAAACAAATTAGTGTTGAAAACTATGGCTGGCATGTGCCGGTACTCAGTACTACATTATGAATCCTACACAAAAGTAGGACAACAACTCTAGGTAGTTCCTACTTCTCAGAAATTTTGCGTGACAACAATGTCACTATTTTGTATGTAACACAGCTTATCCCTGTTCCACTACAAACGACAACCATGGCAGGGCATTGCCTATCTTTATTACAGTAACAGTAGTTCGTTACACGAACTTTTGGTAAAAGTAATAAAGGCATAATACCTTACATCTAAATAAGTACTTCCACTATAACGTTTCAGTTGACTATGCAGAATGTCAAAGGGCGTTCTGCAGAGGACATTTGTATCATACTTTCTCTTCCGGTTCTGAGTGACAAATTCTACAGATATGACAGATTTCCTCAGAGCTCATTAAAAACATTTTATACAGGAAGTAATCATGAGGGAATGGACCACGACTAAAAATGTAAGGAGGGTTTTATTTTTCGTTTTAGCTACGTCTCATGCTGATTAGATTTTAAACGTTTAAAATGATCTAGAAGTTAGTTTGCACAGGCAGATGCGATACTAGACTGCAGAACGCAGACCTGACAGCGGTGCGCTGCTTGCACTACAACGGGCAAACACACCATCACAGTGCATTGCCGGAAACATCTAACTTAAGTACAACAGGAACGACTTTTCACCTGGACCCGCCACTGGGATCCATATTTTTTAAATAGTTATTCCGTCGAACGAAGGTCTATATCAAGAAGGCGTTGATGCTGCGTTTCCCTTACTAATTTTGAATGCGTGTTCCACGAAGTTATAAGAATAAATACCATTGAATGTAAATAAGGTGCATCATATTGTAGCGTTTAGCTTCCATTCATCAAAATATGTAACGGATGTCAATTATGATGCACCTGATGTACAATCAAAGTATCTGGAGATCGTAAACGAAAACAGTAGCATACAATAATTCTTACTTTATTTGTTGGTGCAGTTCAAGATGCGGCAGGGAAACCAATGTAGATTTCCTATGCGTCCGTGGTGTATGACGATGGGTTAATGTATGAAGAAGAAATGCTACAAAACTTGATGAATACATGTTGTACTGTATTTTATGTTGTGGTCTTCAGTACTGAGACTGGTTTGATGCAGCTCTGCCTGCTACTAAATCCTGTGCAAGGTTCGTCTCCCAGAACTTACTGCAAACTACATCCCTCTGAATCTGCTTACTGTATACATTTCTTGGTCTCGGTCTACAATTTTTACCCTCCACGCTGCCCTCCAATGTTAAATTTGTGATCCCCTGATGCCTCAGAACATGTTCTACCAACTGGTCCCTTCTTCTTGTCAAGTTGTGCCACAAAGTCCTTTTCTCCCCAATTGTATTAAATACCTCATTAGTTACGTGATCTAACCTTCAGCATTCTTCTGTAGCACCACATTTCGAAAGCTTCTTGTCCAAACTACTTATCGTCCAGGTTTCATTTCCATACATGGCTACACTCCATACAAATACTTTCAGAAATTACTTCACAACACTAAAATCTATACTAGATGTTAACAAATTTCTCTTCAGAAACGCTTTCCTTGCCATTGCCAGTCTACATTTACAGTAAAGCTGCATGCCGTCGGGATTAATTACGGCCGTAGTTTCCCCTTGCTTTCAGCCGTTTGCAGTTGCAGCACAGCAAGGCCGTTTTGGTTAATGTTACAGGGCCAGATCAGTCAATCATCCAGACTGTTGCCCCAGCAACTACTGAAAAGGCTGCTGTCCCTCTTCAGGAACCACACGTTCGTCTGGCCTCTCAACAAATACCTCTCCATTGTGGTTGCACTTACGATACGGTCATCTGTATCGCTGAGGCACACAAACCTCCCCACCAACGGCAAGGTCCATGGTTCATGGGGGGGGGGGAAAGAGACTGTATTTTAGTTTGAAGCCGACATTCCTTTCATGACGTATTTTTGGTATCCAGACGCTACTCAAGTTATTTTAGTTTAACTACTGTATTTTATAGTCAAACTAAAATAACTTTAGTAGCGTCTGAATACTAAAAATACGTGATGAAAGAGAAATGTCTGCTTCAAACCGCATGAGGGCGTTAAATAATTCGGTGGTGAGGAGTGAAACCTTGGGCCAGGCGGAAACTCGAACCCGGGTTTCTCCTTTACGCCAGCGGTCACCTTAATCGTCCCGGCCATCCGCGTACGCTTTTTGTTCAACCCAAATGCCTGTCTTCTCTCCCCCTCCCCCTCCCCCCTCCCCCTCCCCCCTCCCCCCTCCCCCCTCCACCCCTTCACCATCATCGCGGCTCGCAGCATTAGCTTAATTCCTGCAAAAAGAGTGACATAGGTTACATCTGAACTGAATACGACTGAATATGTATTAGATACATCGTAAAATACTATCAACACGTAAATACATTATCATATGTGTGGTGTTAGTTTTTGCGGACGTATCAGAAAGAACAGACGCCACACAATGGGTAATTCAGCTGCCCCTACCAATAAGTCTTACGCAACCCGCAATGCCTTCAAATACCACATGTAAGATTTATGAACTCCATCCTACTGCGAGGACTAGGGATGATGATAGACATCAGAAAATGTATCACCGCAGCTGCATACTGAGAATGGACTTACTTATCTCACACGACTAGTGTCAGCAACACACTACCACCATCCTCGGGCCCCGCCACTGACAAACGGCTATTAGGTTTCCTTGGCGCATTCATTGTGCAGTCCTTACTTCTAGTACACGTGGGCTAGCTTTCCCCAGCACTCAAGTCATCCTCAATACACAAATGTTTTGTTTTAGGGCGCAAAAACCACTAGGGTCATTTGTGTCCATGTCTAAACTGTAGAATATGAAGTCAAAGAGAGGAGTCAAAAACGACTACACCCCAATCCCAATTGATGGAAGAGAAGAGCCCTGAAAATACGGACGAGGAGAAAGGTCTACAAAATAAGCAATATAGAACCTGGGTCCAGAAATAAAAAATAAATGGCCTTCCCCTTATTGCTACGACAGAAAAAAGTTAAACGCCGTCGACAGTCCACATATCGGTCGCTAAAACGGCCGATAGCTCAGACAGCAGACAAAACGGTAAAGTAGGCAGTTAAAGGGCATTCCGTCAGGAAATTACACACATTCAAAAGTTCAACGCAGTGTGCACCAAGTGTTGCAGGGGCTCCATTTGACGAATCGCGACAGCTAAAAGGACAAAGGTCAATATGCCACCTAGTTAAAATCCCATTCGCGGGGCGAGAGGACCGAGAGGAGGTTGTGAAAACCTCTGGGAAAAGATTAATAACACAGAACTTGCTCCTCTGAAGGGAGGATCAGCGGTGATGCCAAACTGACCCGGCCTGCTGACAGACAGCAAAACTCTAATCATTGTTGGTAGTGTAAGAATCAGTGGGCTGAGGTACAGTGTGCTTGAAACCAACACTGTGCAGTGGTTAGTGAAGTGCGAGACAAGAGCCACATGTCCAGCTGGTCATGGATCATACATTTCATCACGTTGCAAACACAGCTGGTGAGAGAACTTGGGTGGTAGCTGGAAGGGAGGTGTTTGTCCTTACTGGGCTTACGTATGTGTGTGACAGTGGCTACATGTCAACATCCAGGAAGCATGCCCTCTACCCAGATGCAATTGCACGTCTTGATCAGTAAGTGCTTGCAGGAAGAGAAAGCTACTGTAACAACTAAATGTTCCGTTTCTGGCCCTGGTGTGGAGGATCAGGATGAAGTGAGAGCATGATATAGCCCCCTTCATTGTAGCACTCACGATTTTGAGAAGAGAGGGGTATCGGCCGAGATTCCTCCCCTCGTTTTCGGTGGAGGAAGGCAGGGTGACAATACAAGAGCCAGAAGTATCCGCAAAATGGGGGCCTAAGGTTTTGGAGAAGGCAATAGTGTCCCTGATGACATGGTCTACTCCTGTCAGGCTGGGAGCTGGAGATTGGATCATGGTCCCATAAGGCCACCACAGGTTGGTCTACAGGACGTAAGAGGGAGCAGAACAGTTAAGGGAACTAGTGAATAAAATCCAGTAGCTTTTTGCTATCCCAAACAACACGGCGACCTTGTGCAATTTTCCATTGTAAGACGACGGTGGAGGAACGTGGAGAGCACATCTCCACACACAAATTACGTCACGCCATGCCTCAGTTTATCACGGGACTGCGACACTGCATGGCACAGAGGAAGAGCAGGGAATAAAAGGTTCTGCGGCACTAAGGGTAATGTTTAAGATATTCCACCTGGACATCACAACTGGGAATGGTCGCCAGTAAGGAGTAAAGCCTCAAGTCAACACCCAGGTGGGGTAGAAGTCCATAAACGGATAGCACACGGGGAACGGTCGCTCGAGTATGTGTCTGAGAGAAGGGGGCACTTGAGATGATGGGCAAGCTGGGCAGTGCAGGATAGGTCCAAATGGGAATAGGTGTGTGTGGAGTGTGAAAGGGGGTGGGTACTCCTGTGTTCAGACAGAAAACGTTAGGTTCATTAGGAAATTCAAGCAACAGGGCACTTCTCAGACAAGTTCTGGGTGAACCCAAAGTGGACGGTGAACATCAGTAACAGAGCAGCACAAAGGGATGAGGCAGCAATCTAATAAACTGAAGGACGTCCACCATGGTGACAACAAATGACAGGTAAATGTAAATGGTACAATAGGAAAAGGACAACTAAGGAAGGAAAAGGTGAACTGCAACAGCGTGAAGGTGGGTAGTCAGGGAGAAGGTTTGACCACGAATGTTAACCTATATGAGTAGCATTACACCCCCATGAGATGTGATGCCTTGGGGAGGGGGGGTGTCAAAATGGACGGGTAAGAAGTGAGAGAGCTCAAAAGGGTCGTGAGGATGAAATATTATTTCCTGAAGGCGATTCTAAGAGTAGCCATAAATCCTCTTTGTTTGACCGAAGACCACAAACGGTCCGCTGGAGGAGAGCCATGACGAAGAAAAATAAAGGATTGTCACCTCAGTGGCTGTTGTGCCACCATTCGAGGACGAGCTGCTATAGGGCACAAAGGTTACAGGACCCTGCTCCACGAGGTCTACAGAAGAGTCTGCATTCACCTTCCGTTGGCTTGCGGAACCAGGGTAGAAAAAACTATTGGTCGTTTGCACTGCTGGCATAGAGGTCGACTGCGCGAGGATATCACGGGCGTTACCAACGAAGAGGAATTTGCAGTTAGTGAAGAAGTCCATTTGCCTTTCATTTATTTGAGCCTTTCATATTAGCAGAGGAAGACACACTTGATGGTTGGCTGGACTGACGTGGAAGTCTTCACAGGAGTACTCCTTCTGTCCTTCTCGGTGTACTGGTTGGGTAGCTCGTGAGATCGATGCTTGAGGCGAAAGTTCGGTAGCTTGTTGCACAGATGGAGGAGTAGAGGGGATGCTACCATGACAATGGGCAGTTCCACAATCGTGGTGCTAAATTGAGGTCACACGTCTGTGTGACCATGTCCTTAATGGAGCGAATTGCAGCAAGAACAGTATTGTAGGTGCTAGACGTTAGAATTCAGGGTTTCCGACTAGATAACTTGTGTGTGACTGGGTACGTCACTTCTTCTTTCATCTGGACCTCCTGGAAAGCTTGCTCATCGAGATAAAGGGAACAACCGCGGGAGGAGCTGGCATGATCATCATGGCACTTCATGCAGCGTGGAGGCGGCAAACAATTACTCTCTTGAATACCTACCACACGTTATACATTCGGCTGCGTGTCAATAGGATTCCTGAGTGTTGTTGTAACGATGACACTGGTAACAGCGCATCGGGTTTGGGATGTATGGTCTGACTGTGATAGCTTCAAGTTTGACATTTGACAGAAGAACCACTCTATCAAAAGTGAGAGAGACTGCATGTGGGCAGTAAGGAGGCATCTGCTTCCTTCATAGCTCGATGGACAGCACTGTCACCCTGATCACAGAGGTACCTTTGCTCGATTGGCTGACCAAGCCAGAAATCCAGCCTAGTGTGAATAACACCACGGGAAGGATTGAACATTCAATGGGCCTCAACACGAACATGACTGCCATGGAGGATCGAAGCTGCACGCAGTTGGTGTGCTTCGTAATCAGAAGCAATCTCCAAAAGCAAAGCGGTATTTTTAAAAGAGACGGATTTCACAGGGCCAGCAGTTGAATCAGTACCATTCTGAATAAGAAATGGATTTACTAAAGCGAAAGACGCACAGTTTTCAGTATGTGAAACAACGAGGAACCGTGGTGCAGATGGGATTGTCTTCGAATCATTACCCTCACACAGCTTACGTTTCGTAGCTGTTGACTGAAGACTATGGGCTCATTGCGAGAAAATCCAAATAGTTTCCTGCGTCACTGATAGAGCCCTCATTCAAACTAGGGGCCACCTTGAGAAGGGACCTTACGTGATGGTTCACACCTTAGGTCACACTTCACGAAAACCAGACACAGGACCAATCGGCAATTCTGGAACATAACAGTTCGATAATCACCCATCCGTTCGCCTGGCCAGTACCAGGTGTTACGTGCGAATCGTGCCTGTCGACCTGGAGCTGGGAAACACTCATTACCCAATCACCTGTTACACGTAAGACGCGTAGTCCGGCCTTCAGGAGGACATTGGGCGGAAGAAGAAAAATAGGAATTTAAAACGCCGAATCGGAGGAACGATAGGACAAAGTGAAGGAAGAATGAATAAGGAAACAGTGGAGATTATACTGATCCTGACAACCGAAAAAGGAGAATACTTGCCGAAAAGCAGCCCAAACATGTTCCCCAAGGGAGGGAAAAAGAGCAAGAGGAGGATAGATACTCAACATGGAAGGGGAAAGATGCAGCAAAGGCTGATGTACCGTAGTAACGAAGCACGAACCCGCAAAGAGCGAGGAGCACCTTACTGGCAAGGGGGGGGGGGGGAGAGGGCAGATACAGCTGTGGTGGTACTTTTCTAATATACTGCGTGGTCCACTGATAGTGACCGGGCCAGATCTCTCACGAAGTAAGCATCAAACGAAAAAACTACAAACAATGAAACTCGTCTAGCTCGAAGGGGGAAACCAGATGGCGCTATGGTTAGCCCGCTAGATGGCGCTGCCATAGGTCAAACGGATATCAACTGCGTTTTTTAAATAGGAACCCCACTTTTTATTACATATTCGTGTAGTGCGCAAAGAAATATGAATGTTTTAGTTGCACCACTTTTTTCGCTTTGTGATGGATGGCGCTGTAATAGTCGCAAACGTACAAGTACGTGGTATCACGTAACATTCCGCCAATGTGGACGGTATTTGCTTCGTGATACATTACCCGTGTTAAAATGGACCATCTACCAATTGCGGAAAAGGTCGATTTCGTGTTGCTGTATGGCTATTGTGATCAAAATGCCCAACGGGCGTGTGCTATGTACGCTGCTCAGTATCCTGGACATCATCCAAGTGTACGTTACTTAAGGAAACAGGAAGTGTTCAGCCACATGTGAAACGTCAACCACGACATGCAACAAATGCTAAACTAGGTGTTTTAGCAGCTGTCTCTGCTATTCCGCAAATCAGTAGCAGACAAATTGCGCGAAAATCGGGAATCTCAAAAGGTCGGTGTTAAGAATGCTACATCAACATCGATTGCATCCGTACCATATTTCTATACACCAGGAATTGCATGGCGATGACTTTGATGGTAGTGTATAGTTCTGCCACTCGGCGCAAGAGAAATTACGGGACGATGACAGATTTTCTGTACGCGTTCTATTTAGCGACGAAGCGTCATTCACCAATAGCGGTAACGTAAACCGGCATAATATGCACTGTTGGGCAACGGAAAATCCACGATAGCTGCGACAAGTGGAATATCAGCGATCTTGGCGGGTTAAAGCATGGTACGGCATTATGGGAGGAAGAATAATTGGTCCCCATTTTATCGATGGCAATCTAAATGGAGGAATGTATGCTGATTTCGTACGTAACGTTCTACTGATCATATTACAAGATGTTTCTCTGCAGGACAGAATGGCGATATACTTCCGACATGATGGATGTCCGGCACTTTGCTCGCGTACGGTTGGAGCGGTATTGAATAGCATATTTCATGACAGGTGGATTGCTCGTCGAAGCACCATACCATGGTCCGCACGTACACCGGATCTGATGTCCCCGGAGTTCTTTCTGTGGGGGTAATTGAAGGATATTTGCTATCGTGATCCACCGAAAACGCCTGACATGTCAATGCATGTGCGAACTTTACGGAAGGCGAATTACTCGCCGTTAAGAGGAATTTTGTTACACTTGTTGCCAAATGCATTGAGGTTGACGGACATCGTTTTGAGCATTTGTTGCATTAATGTGGTATTTACAGGTAATGACGCTGTAACAGCATGCGTTCTCAGAAATAAGTTCACAAAGGTACATGTATCACATCGGAACAACCGAAATAAAATGTTCAAACGTACCTACGTTCTACAGTGTCATTTAAAAAACCTACCTGTTACCAACTGTTAGTCTTAAGTTTTCACTATTACAGCGCTATCACAAAGCGAAAAAAGTGGTGCAACTAAAACATCCATATTTCTTTACGTACTATACGAATATGTAATAAAATGTGGGGTTCCTATTTGAAAAACGCAGTTGATATCAGTTTCACCTATGGCAGCGCCATCTAGCGGGCGAATCATAGCGCCATCTGGATTCCCCCTTCAAGCTAGACAAGTTTCGTTCTTTATAGTTATTTCGTTTGACGCTTATTTCGTGAGACACTTGCCCCGGTCACGATCAACACGTAACAGTTCCATGTTCTGTCGCTCGCTACATTCAAACTATTAGTCCTACACAAAAATAAACTGTACCTTTTCGTGGGATATCTGCGCGTAGAGGCGTCTTCGTTAGAAGCTGAAATTTCGGAATTACTCAAGGACAACGTACAAAAGTGACGTATAATCCCCTTGAGAACTTGAGAACTGTGGCCTTCAACGAAATCGTATCCTAGTACAAAAAATACATTGAACTTACTACAAAAAGGTCCTGTTCAGTTCTTATGTAGGACTAAGGGTTTGTGTATAGTGATCAACAGAATAAGACAATCGGTTTCGTATGGTATTCCCGTGCATTGCGGGCTGCATTAAACCCAACAGTAGGGGCAACTGAATCACTGTGTATAACAGCAATACTAGAAATGCGATAGGTTCTCCAATTTTGTTCATTCGAAGAACACGCACATTTGCATTTCTGATACTGCAAGTTTATTATACTAGTGGTATGAAAAAGCGTCAATATTGCTACAGAAGGTAGTATTTTCCAAAACCAGCGAAAGAATTTGTACAGTCTTAGGTTTAGGAACGTTTACTACTTGAAATATTGCCCAGTCGGTCTGCTAATTCCCATCTGCCCCACATTTGAGTGAGTGCGGTAGTCAGTGCTGCAAGAGGTCATCACATACCGTGACACCCTTCAGCCGTTCTTCACAAGAATCACATCTTCTGTCAAATCAACCTGCTCTCATTCGGACTGGGTCACATGCATTGATAGCGTGCTGCTGTATAACGTCTTCACGTTGTCGATTTGATGGGCACACAGAATCCAACGGAATCAGGTGCGGTGAACGGGAAGGCGGTGTTACCAGATCTTCTCTCAGTCCATCGTCCACTAAAAATTGTGGTGAGGTATTATCGTGCGACCTGTGAAGACGGGGTGGCGGCCCATAGTGCATAGACAAGTCGTTTTCCTGCAAGGGCAACGTTGTTGAGGCGTGCTGGTAATCCATCGCACAGAAGTCGGTGATATAGGGCCAGAATCTTGATCAGATTAACAGCTGATATATGACGGTCAATGAATGTTCCTGAACATGCTATTATACTAAAGCAATTATTATCTCCATGACTATTCGATGGCTCGAATCTCAGGAATTCAAAGTGCATTCAGTGAGCAATGCAACGTCTCCTTCTGAAAGGTGGTAGGTGTTATTCAGAAATTCAGTAGACCGTCCTATGCTTTTTTTTGCAAGAAAACCATAATTTTCAACGTAATATCCCTTCAATGTGACTGAATTAAGCTATCTTACTCGGACAAGTATGCCAGTATGAAAGCACTCTACCGATCCGTGTCACTGCTACATCAATAACCTCACGATCATCCACAAACTGCCTCTCGCAGGGTGCATCGTTTATTGTGCCAAACATGATGTTCATGATCTTCTATTAGTCGGCGAAGAGCCATGCTGGCACACCCCTTGAAGTACCTCAGCTGGTGGACGTCAGTACTACAAACACAGACATCATTTGACCCCCCAGGGGATCCACAACTCTTTTGTGGATACGTGCGTAGCGAGCACGGGACCCCGAGCTGATGTGGCCTTCCTTCCTTTCCGGGCTGCATACCTTCCCTTTCCGCATCCTTCCCCATCCCCCATCTTCGCCCCCCCCCCCTCAACTCTGGCTCTTTCCTTGCCTTTCTCCCCCACTGGGGGTATGGTTTGCGCCTACGTCCGGAGACGGACGCTTGTAAATGTACCACATTCTTCGCCTTCCTTGCTTGAAAGTCTTCATCCTTCCTTTGTCCTTCTCTTTTCCTTACCTCTTCTCCCTACCCTTTTCTCCGCTGCGGCGTTTGAGACCTCTTCTTTCCTTTCCATTTCTCTTTCTTCCTCCCTGTGCGTGTCTGAAGGCCGACCCACGCACTTCCATGCGTAGCCGGTGACGGGGTAACGCGTAATTCCCCGCCCCGGGTAGACAGGTAGGACACGTACGTACCCCATGGTAACGGCCAGGCCCAGGCAGGGGTGATTACCCGAGCTGATACCTTCCGAAAGTGCCGATTGGTCCCTCCGTCCGTTTGTCGGGAGGTGTGACCTGAGGTGTGAACAATCACCTAAGGCGGGAGTGCCCTCAGAGAGGGCCCCCACAAGGGAGGAGCGCGCCATCGGAGACGCCGGTAATCACGGGGGATTATTCCGCAGTGGTTTCCTCACCTTCCACTATGTCTGCTCACAAACGTAAGTTCACTGAGTCTCAACCACAGTCAGTTCTTCCATCGTTGCCACAGTTCCTTGTTGTTTCTCGGTCTGACAAAGGTCACGACTTCTCCACAGTCAACCCTTTCATTATTCAGAAAGGTGTCGACGCAATTGCAGGTCCTGTAAACTCTTGTTCCAGATTACGGAATGGCACCCTGTTGTTAGAAACAGTCAGTGCCCTCGAGGCACAAAAAATGCTGCGTACCTCACTACTACACACCTTCCCTGTCCGGGTGGAACCGCACCGTACCTTAAATTCCTCGCGTGGAGTCGTTTATACACGCTCCCTCGATGGACTGTCTGACGAAGAAATTCAGCACTACCTGTCTGACCAGGGCGTAACGGCTGTTCATAGGGTTATGAAAAGGGTTGACACGAACATCATTCCAGCCCGCACTGTCTTCTTGACGTTTGACAAAGTTCAACTACCATCGAAAATCAAAGCCGGCTATGAGATAATTTCCGTTCGCCCTTACGTCCCAAACCCTACGCGTTGCTATCGGTGCCAGCGGTTCAATCACACCAGCCAGTCCTGTTCCAATCTGGCCAAATGTGTTACGTGTGGCAGGGATGCCCATGAGGGTGCTTGTTCACCTCCATCCCCTCGCTGCATCAACTGTATGGGTGACCACGCCGCTTCCTCTCGAGATTGTCCCGTTTTTAAGGACGAAAAGCTCATCAAGGAAATTAGAGTAAAGCAAAAGGTGTCGACCTTTGCTGCTCGAAAATTATTCGCCAGTCGACAGCCCACCGTGCCTCAGAAAGGAAAATACAGCGCTGTCCCTGCTTCTCATCAAAGGAGGCGGCCACGCAGACATGCGACCTCACCTATAGTGCCACGGTCGTCAGATCGGCCAGTGCAAAGATCGCCCATTCAACCTCACCACTTTCGCCTGCCCACTCTCTGGTTCACCCTTCGTCGAGTTCTGCTAAATCTCGAGCACAAAAGTCAGACGCCAAGTCTTCGAAACAAAAGCATACTCGTGAAGAGTTTTTACGTACCGCAACTTCCCAACCATCGGTTCCTCCTTCATCTAAACATCATACTTCCAAGAAGGCTACAAAGAAACACAGTTCCTCTCCTTCTCCGCCAAGGCGTGTCCCATCTACAGCACCACCTGGCGGAAATCGCCCTCGGCCGTCTTCTGTGTCGCCGAGGCGCACTGCTGGCGGCCGATCAACCGGCCGGTCGCTGGTGGCAGGAGCTGCTCCTGACCAACCTATGGATCAGGATCTTCTGCCTTCGGCTGAATGCCATTCCATGCTGTCGGTCGCAAGCTCAGAGCAGTCGTTGAGTTGACAGCGACCTTGGTCACATTCCTCCATTTTCTGTTCACCCCATGTCCATTATCCACTGGAATATCCGCGGTATTCGAGCCAATCGGGATGAATTGTCGATCCTCTCACAATCCTACTCGCCGGTCATTTTCTGTCTTCAGGAAACAAAGCTGCGTCCCCATGACCGCTTTGTTCTCCCTCATTTTCAGTCCGTCCGATATGATCTCCCCTCTGTTGAAGGCACTCCAGCACATGGACTCATGATTCTTCTCCATGAAACTGTCCATTATCACCCAATCCATTTAAACACTTCCTTCCAAGCTGTCGCCGTCCGTCTTTCCCTTTCCGGATACACGTTCTCTCTTTGTACTGTATACATTCCATCGTCCACAACCATGGCACGAGCTGATCTCCTTCATCTTCTTGGTCAGCTTCCACCCCCATATTTGCTGGTTGGGGGACTTCAATGCCCACCACCCGCTTTGGGGATCTCCACATCCATGTCCTCGTGGCTCACTATTGCTAGACGTTTTCCACCAAGTAGATCTAGTTTGCCTCAACACTGGGGTCCCTACATTTTTGTCTGCCTCCACGACAAATTTATCTCGTTTGGACCTTGCGGTCGGTACTGTTCCGCTAGCTCGGCGCTTCGAATGTTTCGACCTTGATGATACACATTCCAGTGACCACTTTCCATGTGTCCTTAGACTGCAGCCTCAACAGCCATATATGCGCCCGCGACGCTGGAAGTTTGCCCAAGCCGATTGGACACTTTTTTCGTCTCTAGCGACATTAGATGACCGTCACTTTCCCAGCATCGACGATGAGGTCACACATATTACCGACGTTATTCTTACAGCTGCGGAACATTCAATACCACGCACCTCCGAATTCCCCCCTGCGGGTCCGGGGATTAGAATAGGCCCGAGGTATTCCTGCCTGTCGTAAGAGGCGACTAAAAGGAGTCCATCCCCCTCACGGGGGTAGTTAGCGCCTGCGTCCGGAGACGGACGGTTTCACGACCTATAATCGTGGTCTTTTTGGTTTTTCCTTCTCGTTTCTTCCTTCCTTTTGTTGGTTCCTTTCTTTGCTCTTCTCCACTTCACTGTCTTCCTTACTTTTTCCCTTGACTTCTCCTTGCCTCCTTCTCCTTGCTTTCTCATTGCCTTCTTCTCCTTGCCTTCTCTGGTCTCCGCCTCGGCGTTTGAGACAGTCTGTCCTCTTTCTCCCTCTCTCTTCTTTTTCCTCTTCTTCCTTCCTCCCTGTGCGTGTCTGAAGGCCGACCCACGCGTTCGCACGCGTAGCCGGTGACGGGGTAACGCGTAAGTCCCCGCCCTGGGTAGACATGTAAGGCACGCGCGTACCCCCTGGTAAAGGCCAGGCCCGGGGAGGGGTGATTGCCTGAGCTGATGCCTTCTGACGATGCCGATTGGTCCCTCCGTCTGTTTCTCGGGAGGTGTGACCTGAGGTGTAAACATTCACCTAAGGCGGGAGTGCCCTCTGAGAGGGTCCCCACAAGGAAGGAGCGCGCCATCGGAGACGCTGGCAATCATGGGGGATTCCTCCGCAATGGATTCTACTCCATCGCTTTCGACTTCGACCCACAAACGGAAACGTGACCAGCCAACAGTGACAAAAATACTACCGCCTGCCCCACAGTTCCTCGTAGTTTCTCGATCTGAGGACGGAAAGGATTTTTCCTCTGTCAACCCTTTCGTTATCCAGAAGGGCGTAGATGCCATAGCCGGATCTGTCAAATCCTGTACCAGGTTGCGTAACGGTACCTTATTACTCGAAACTGAGAGCGCCTTTCAGGCACAAAAACTGCTTTGGGCCACACTCCTGTACACATTCCCTGTCCGGGTGGAGGCTCACCGAACTTTGAATTCGTCTCGTGGTGTAGTCTATAGTAGCTCTTTCGACGGATTGACTGACGAGGAGCTTCAATCTTTCCTCGCTGAGCAGGGCGTGACGGCTGTCCATCGGGTCATGAAAAAGGTCAACAATGACCTTGTACCGACCCGGACACTTTTCTTAACCTTCGATAGTGTTAAGCTGCCATCGCGCATCAAGGCGGGCTACGAGGTTATTTCTGTTCGCCCCTATGTCCCGACACCTACGCGCTGCTACCAGTGTCAGCGTTTCAATCACACTCGACAGTCTTGTTCCAATGCGGCTAAATGTGTCACTTGTGGCAGGGATGCCCATGAGGGTGACTGTCCACCTCCGTCTCCTCGTTGTGTGAACTGTCAGGGTGACCATGCCGCATCCTCCCGTGACTGTCCTGTCTATAAGGAAGAACGCTGTATCCAGGAAATTAGAGTCAAAGAGAAAGTGTCCACCTCGGCTGCTCGCAAGCTATTGGCTAGTAGGAAGCCCACGCTGCTCCCAGCGGGGAAATACAGCTCTGTCCTCGCCTCTCCTCGGACTACCCGGGAGGTAGCAACCCAGACATGCGATCTGACCTTCAGCACCACGGACGTCCGTTCGGCCAGTGCTAAGATCGCGCGGTCGACGTCTCCTCTTCGTCCCATCACCCCACAGACACCAGCCCCTTCATCAGCTTCTGCTAAGACGAAGACCCAGAAGTCAGATGCACGGGCCTTCAAGAAGGAACCGTCCCGTGCAGACTTCCTACGTACCTCGACCTCCCAGCCTTCGTCCGGTACTTCCACCACACGACCATCCAAGAAGGCTAATAGGAAGCACAGTTCTCCTTCTCCGCCACGGCGCATTTCTTCTCCTGCGCCACCCAGCGGTTGCCGCCCCAGGCCGTCATCCCTTTCGCCTGGCCGCACCGCTGGTAGCCGAACATCTGGCCGTTCACCGGCGGAGGAAGCTCCCCCTCCCGGCCATCTTCCCAAGATGGCCGATGAACCTATAGAACCAATGGACGATGACTGTCCGCCTACTGATAGCGGCGGCAGTGCTCGCTCGAAGCCAGGCCCTCAGCGGCCTTCGATGTGACCCCTTCTCTCATCTTCCTTTTCTTCCGATGGCACTTATTAACTGGAATATTCGCAGCGTTCGCTCCAACCGAGAGGACTTGAAGTTGCTGCTCCGCTCGCATCGTCCGCTCGTCGTAGCCCTCCAGGAAACGAAGCTACGCCCATGCGATCAAATTGCCTTGGCACACTACACCTCTGTGCGTTTTGACCTACCCCCTGTGGTAGGTATCCCAGCTCATGGAGGGGTTATGTTGCTGGTCCGGGATGATATTTACTACGATCCTATCACGTTGCACACCGGCCTGCAGGCAGTTGCCATCCGCATTACTCTCCCCACTTTTACGTTTTCCTTTTGTACCGTTTACGCTCCATCGTCATCTGCCGTTACCAGGGCAGACATGACGCAACTTGTTGCTCAGCTACCTGCACCATTTTTGTTAACTGGAGACTTCAATGCCCACCATCCTCTTAGGGGCTCTCCAGCATCCTGCCCGAGGGGCTCCTTGTTAGCAGACCTTTTCAACCAGCTCAATCTTGTCTGCCTCAATACTGGCGCCCCTACTTTTCTTTTGGACACATCTCATACCTATTCCCATTTAGACCTCTCTATATGTACTCCCCAACTTGCACGCCGGTTTGAGTGGTATGCCCTTGCTGATACATATTCGAGCGACCACTTCCCGTGTGTTATCCATCTCCTGCAGCATACTCCCTCTCCGTGCTCCTCTCGTTGGACCATCTCCAAGGCAGACTGGGGGCTCTTCTCTTCCAGGGCGACCTTTCAGGATCAAACCTTCACAAGCTGCGATCGTCAGGTCGCACACCTCACGGAAGTCATTCTCGCTGCTGCTGAATATTCCATCCCTCACCCTACTTCTTCTCCACGTCGCGTACCGGTCCCCTGGTGGACCGCAGCATGTAGGGACGCTATACGTGCTCGTCGACGTGCTTTACGCACCTTTAAACGCCACCCTACAGTGGCGAATTGTATTAATTATAAACGATTACGTGCTCAGTGTCGTCGTATTATTAAGGAAAGCAAGAAAGCCAGCTGGGCTGCTTTCACCAGCACCTTCAACAGTTCTACTCCTTCTTCTGTTGTCTGGGGTAGCCTGCGCCGGCTATCTGGCACTAAGGTCCACTCCCCAATTTCTGGCTTGAAGGTCGCGAATGAAGTCCTTGTGGCCCCTGAGGCTGTCTCCAATGCCTTCTGCCGCTTTTTCGCCGAGGTTTCGAGCTCCGCTCATTACCACCCTGCCTTCCTCCCCCGCAAACAGGCCGAGGAGGCTAGGCCACGTGACTTCCGCTCCTCGAATTGTGAAAGTTATAATGCCCCATTCACCATGCGGGAACTCGAAACCGCACTTGGCCGATCACGGTCCTCCGCTCCAGGGCCTGATTCTATTCATATTCAGATGCTGAAGAACCTTTCTCCTGCGGGTAAAGGTTTCCTTCTTCGTACATACAATCGCATCTGGATTGAGGGACATGTTCCCGCATGCTGGCGCGAGTCTATTGTTGTCCCGATTCCTAAGCCGGGGAAGGACAAGCACTTGCCTTCCAGTTATCGACCTATCTCGCTTACCAGCTGTGTCTGTAAAGTGATGGAGCGAATGGTTAACTCTCGATTGGTTTGGCTGCTCGAGTCTCGACGCCTACTTACCAATGTACAATGTGGATTTCGAAGGCGCCGCTCTGCTGTCGACCATCTGGTTACCTTGTCGACCTTCATCATGAATAACTTCTTGCGGAAGCGCCCGACCGCGGCTGTGTTCTTTGATTTGGAGAAGGCTTACGACACCTGTTGGAGGGCGGGCATTCTCCGCACCATGCATACGTGGGGCTTTCGCGGTCGCCTCCCTCTTTTTATTCGTTCCTTTTTAATGGATCGACAGTTTCGGGTACGTGTGGGTTCTGTCCTGTCCGACACCTTTCGCCAGGAGAATGGGGTGCCACAGGGCTCAGTTTTGAGCGTAGCTCTCTTCGCCATCGCGATCAATCCAATAATGGATTGCCTCCCAGCTGATGTATCAGGCTCCCTTTTCGTGGACGATTTTACCATCTATTGCAGCGCGCAGTGTCCACGTGTCTTGGAGCGCTGTCCTCAGCGTTCTCTTGACCGTCTTTACTCCTGGAGTGTCGCCAATGGCTTCCGTTTTTCTGCCGAGAAGACGGTCTGTATTAACTTCTGGCGCTACAAAGAGTTTCTCCCACCGTCCTTACGACTCGGTCCCGTTGCTCTCCCACTCGTGGAGACAATCAAATTTTTAGGCCTTACCTTTGACAGGAAACTTAGTTGGTCTCCACATGTGTCATATTTGGCCGCCCGTTGTACCCGTTCTTTAAATGTCCTCCGTGTTCTCAGTGGTATGTCGTGGGGAGCGGATCGAACCGTCCTACTTCGTCTATATCGGTCGATCGTCCGCTCCAAGCTGGATTATGGGAGCTTCGTATACTCCTCTGCACGGCCATCCATCTTACGCCGCCTCAACTCCATACAACATCGGGGTTTACGACTTGCGATCGGAGCATTTTATACCAGTCCCGTAGAGAGTCTTCATGCTGACGCTGGCGAATTGCCACTCACCTACCGGCGCGATATACTGCTTTGTCGGTATGCCTGTCGGCTACTGTCAATGCCCGACCATCCTTCTTATCGTTCCTTTTTTGACGACTCTCTTGACCTTCAATACGGGTTGTATGTCTCTGCCTTGCTACCCCCTGGAGTTCGCTTTCGTCGCCTCCTTCAACACCTTCATTTTTCACTCCCTGCAACCTTTCGAGTGGGCGAGAGCCGCACGCCACCTTGGCTCCAGGCTCAGGTCCGCGTTCACCTCGACCTCAGCTCGCTCCCAAAAGAGGTCACCCCCGGTTCGGTCTACCACTCCCGTTTTTTGGAACTTCGTTCGAAGCTCAACAACCTGACTTTCATTTATACAGATGGCTCTAAGACCAATGACGGTGTCGGGTGTTCCTTTATTGTCGGGGCACAAAGTTTCCAATACCGGCTCCATGGCCATTGTTCGGTCTTCACAGCTGAGCTCTTTGCCCTCTACCAGGCTGTTCTGTACATCTGCCGCCACCGACATTCTGCTTGTCATCTGCTCAGATTCCCTGAGCGCCATCCAGAGCCTCAGTGATCCGTACCCAGTTCACCCTTTCGTACACCGGATCCAACGCTCTCTTCAGCAGCTGGTGGACGTCGGTACGCCGGTTAGCTTTATGTGGGTTCCTGGCCATGTCGGTATCCCTGGGAACGAAGCTGCAGATGCCGCGGCCAAGGCTGCGGTCCTCCAGCCTCGGACAGCTTCTTGTGTCCCTTCGTCCGATTTTAGCAGGGTCATTTGTCGGCGCGTTGTGTCGCTGTGGCATGCCGATTGGGCTGCACTTACCGACAACAAGCTTCGGGCCTTAAAACCTCTTCCCGTGGCTTGGACGTCCTCCTCACGCCCTTCTCGGCGGGAGGAGGTCGTTTTAGCAAGGTTAAGAATTGGACACTGCCGGTTCAGCCATCGCCATCTGCTGACGGCTGCGCCGGCGCCGTTCTGCCCATGTGGGCACTTGCTGACGGTTCGTCACATTTTAATGTACTGTCCCGATCTTAAAACACTGCGCCTCGATCTTAACCTGCCTACTACTTTAGATGCCATTTTAGCGGATGACCCACGAGCACCTGCTCGTGCTCTTTGTTTTATCAATTTGACAAACCTCGCTAAGGACATTTGATGATGATTTTTAATCCTATGCCTGTCAGTCTGTCTTTTATTGTGTTTTCCCTTTTAGTTGTTGTTGTCAACTTGTGCCTCGCGGTGCATTCTTAGAGTAGTCAGGGCGCTAATGACCATTGAAGTTGTGCGCCCGAAAACCACAAAAAAAAAAAAAAAAAAAACCTCCGAATTTCCCCGGCGCCCCCCAGTTCCTTGGTGGAACGAGGCATGCCGTGATGCACTACGTGAGCGGCGACGTGCTCTCCGCGTTTTCCGCCACCATCCTACTTTGGCCAACTGTATCCGCTATAAGCAGCTACGAGCGGGATGCCGTCGTGTCATCCGCGATAGCAAGAAGGCAAGCTGGAAATTCTTTATTAGCTCATTCAACACCTTCACTCCCTCCTCGGAAGTTTGGAGTCGGCTTCGACGGTTCTCAGGCGCGCCTAGTTTCTCCCCGGTCTCTGGGCTCACTGTCGCGCATGACACATTAGTGGACCCCGTCGCAATTTCTAACTCGTTGGGTCAGCACTTTGCCGCGATTTCGAGCTCTTCAAATTACCCGCCAGCGTTTCTCCCGAAGAAACGTGCAGCGGAAGTGCGACATCTTGCTTTCTCCTCTCAAAATCGCGAAAGCTACAATACTGTTTTCTCCTTGCGGGAACTACAACATGCACTCTCTTCTTCTCGCTCCTCCGCCCCAGGACTGGATGGTATCCACGTCCAAATGTTGCTGCATTTATCAACCCATAGTCTGCGTCACCTCCTTCGCATTTATAATCGAATTTGGACCGACAGTACTTTTCCCAGACGATGGCGGGAAGCTATCGTCGTTCCTGTTCCGAAACCTGGAAAGGACAAACATCTCCCCTCTAGCTATCGCCCCATTTCTCTCACGAGAAGTGTTTGTAAGGTTTTGGAGCGTATGGTGAATTACCGTTGAGCGTGGTGGCTGGAATCCCGCAGTGTTGTAACACCTGCCCAATGCGGATTCCGAAAGCATCGTTCTGCAGTTAACCATCTTGTTGCTCTCTCCACTTACATCATGAACAATTTTCTCCGGAAACGCCAAACAGTAGCAATATTTTTTGATCTGGAGAGATCATATGATACCTGTTGGAGGACAGGCATCCTCCGCACACTGTTCTCTTGGGGCTTTCGAGGCCGGCTGCCGCTTTTTCTTCGCGCATTTATGGCAGAGCGAACATTTAGGGTGCAGGTGAACACTACTCTCTCCCGCACTTTCTCCCAAGAAAACGGGGTACCCCAGGGCTCCGTGCTGAGTGTTGTACTGTTTGCCATCGCTATAAATCCAATTATGGATTGTCTCCTTCCTGATGTCTCGGGCTGCCTCTTTGTGGATGATTTTGCGATCTACTACAGCTCTCAACGGACCAGCCTTCTTGAACGACGTCTTCAAGGATGTCTCGATCGCCTCCACTCTTGGAGCACCGAAACAGGCTTCCGTTTCTCTCCCAGTAAGACCGTTTGTGTTAATTTTTGGCGGCATAAGGAGTTTCTTCCGCCCTCCTTACATCTAGGACCTGTCAACCGTCCGTTTTCAGACGTTGCTAAATTCTTGGGTCTTATGTTTGACAGAAAACTGTGCTGGTCCTCCCACGTTTCCTATCTTTCGGCTCGCTGTCTGCGATCGCTTAACACCCTCCGTGTCCTGAATGGTCCCTCCTGGGGAGCGGACCGAGTGGTCCTTCTCCACCTCTATCGCGCTTTAGTGCGCTCGAAATTGGATTATGGAAGCATAGTCTACTCCTCTGCTCGGCCGTCTATTCTTCGGCGTCTCGACTCTATCCACCACCGTGGATTACGTTTAGTGTCTGGAGCTTTTTACACTAGCCCTGTGGAAAGCCTTTATGCCGAGACTGCTGAACCTCCGCTATCCAATCGGCGAGCGGTCCTTCTGAGTCGTTACGCTAGCCATCTGTCTTCCATGCCTGCTAATCCAGCCCATGCCCTTTTTTTCGACGCCTCATTTGATGTAGGGTATGCAGGCCGCTCCTCCTCCCTACTACCCCCGGGAGTCCGCTTCCGTCAACTGCTCCATTCTTTCCTTCCGCTTTCCTAAAACCTTCTTGACAACTTGGGGTACGGCACCGCCTTGGCTCCGTCCCCGGATCTGCCTGCTCCGTGACCTTTGTCGATTTCCCAAGGATGGTACCCCTACACTTGTTTATCGTCGGGCATTTGCTGCTCTATGTGCACAAATGTCGGACGCCACATTTATTTGCACCGACGGCTCGAAAACAACGTTAGGTGTAGGGAGTGCCTATATTGTTGGCGACACCCCGAATCAATTTCGGCTTCCCGACCAGTGTTCGGTGTATACTGCGGAGCTTTGCGCTGTTCTCCAGGCTGTCCACTACATCCGCCGCCATCGGCGGATACAGTACGTTATCTGCTCCGATTCTCTCAGCTCTCTCCTCAGTCTCCAAGCTCTTTACCCTATGCACCCTCTGGTCCACCGGATTCAGGACTGTCTGCGCTTGCTCCACCTGGGGGCGTCTCGGTGGCGTTCCTCTGGATCCCGGGACACGCTGGTATCTGTGGGAATGAGGCGGCCGATATAGCGGCCAAGGCTGCAGTCTCTCTTCCTCGGCCAGCTATTCAGTCGCTTCCCTTCACAGATTTACGGAGCGGTTTATGTCGCAAAGTTGCTCATTTATGGCATGCGCATTGGTCAACACTTCCCCATAATAAATTGCGGGAAGTGAAAGCCCTTCCTTGTGTGTGGAACTCCTCCTCCCGACGACGCGTTCGGGAGGAGGAAATTTTAACTAGACTCCGGATAGGGCACTGTCTTTTTAGCCATCGACATCTTTTAAGCGGCGATCCTCCCCCACTCTGTCCCCACTGCTCTCAGCTGTGGACGGTAAGACACCTTTTAATTGAATGCCCCTATTTTAATCCGTTACGCTCCCGTCTACAGATATCGCCTGATCTATCGTCGATTTTAGCAGATGACACGCGCTCAGCCGACCGCGTTCTCCAGTTTATTAGTGACAGTGAAATGACGTCAGTCATTTGAAGCTTTTTTTTGGGGACAACCAACCCCTTTCTGTAGTGGATTTTTAAGCCTTCCTTCCGCTTTTAGTTTCCCCAATTTTATGACTTTCGTTCTCATTGCTGCTGGTTTTAAATTTCGGTTGTTTACTGTTTTCTAAGTCACGGACCGGGCGCTAATGACCTTAGAAGTTTTGCGCCCCAAAACCAAAACCAAACCAGAGACATCATTTGAGAAGCAAGGTGTGTTTGTGACCTGCCAGTTACCTCGAATGAGCGTGTCCGCATGTTCCAACACAGCAAGAGTGACAGGTGAGTGCCGTCCACCCGACACGATGGAAATCGGGCAGTTTTGCACGATCTTGCTGCGGTGTTGACAGGCACCTCTCCCAATGATTCACCGTGCTTTTGTTCACTACCAGGTCTCCGTAGACGTTATGCAAGCGCTTACGAATATCTGCGATGCCCTGGTGTTCCGCAATAGAAACTCATTCTGCTTGGAACGCTGCTCAGTTACAGAAGCCACCCTTCTTACTGCGCCGCCTTGTATTTGTACTTCCTGAAACACAGTAGGGGTTTTCATTTTGTTTATCCGTCTCCTGAATGGTTTTATGCTGTACACCACGAACCTTATGTCCTTATGCTAACCTCTCCATATCAGCGTTGTACTTTCAGCCTACGTCCTCAATTATGTGGTCGATGTATTCCAATCTCTGTCTTCCTCTACAATTACTGTCCTCTACAGTACTCTCTAGTACCATGGGCGTCATTCCATAATGTGTTAACAGATGTCCTATCATCGTGTTCCTTCTCCTTACCAGCAGTGGGTCCAACGCAATTTTCTTACTTTCTCCAACATTACCCTTAACAGCACTATTTATCACAATATAGGCGACATGTTGACAAAATGCTTTCACTCAGCTGATAGAATGTAAGACAAAACTCTTCAACCATTTAGTTTCCTGTCGTTGATTGCGAGCAGTGACACCTGTCAGTGATGGTCTTTTAGTACCCATGTGGATGGCCTCGCACTTCTCCTTGTTTAGTGCCAATTATCACTTTTCGCACCATACAGAAGTTCTCTAAAGATCATTTTTGTATTTGGAATTTATGGTCTGATGACTTTTCCTTAATGGTAAATTACAGCATCATCCGCAATCAATCAAAGGGGCTGCTCGGATTATCACCTAGGTCATTTATGTAAATCAGCAACAGCAGAGGGACTGCGGCACTGCCTTGCGGAACGCTAGAGATCGCTTCAGTTCTCCTCGATGATTTACCTTCTATCACTACGAACTGTGACCTCTTTTAGAGCAAATCACGAATCCAGTCACACAACCGAGACTATACTCCATATGCAGGCAATTCGATTAATAGTCGCTTGTGAGGAACGGTGTCAAAAGCCTTCTGGAAATTTAGGAATATGGAATCGATCTGAAATCCCTTGTCAACAGCACTCATTAATTCATGGGAATAAAAAGCTAGCTGCTTTGCACAAGAACGCTATTTTCTGAATCCGTGTTGGTTATCCATCAATAATTCTTTTTCTTAAAGGTGATTCATAATGTTCGAGTACACTATATGCTCCAAAATCCTACTGCAAATTAAGGTCAGTGATATGGGCCTGTAATTCAATGGGTTACTCCTATTTCCTTTTTTGAATATTGGTGTGACCTGTGATGCTTTCCAGTGAATAGGAACAGACCTTTCGTCACGTGGGTTGTTGTATATGATTGATAAGAAAGGCGCTATTGTGGCTGGATACTCTGAAAGGAATCTGATCCGTATACCATCTGGACTGGAAGACTTGCCTTTCTCAAGTGATTTGTTTCGCAAAATCTAAGATACCAATTTTTATGTCACTCATGCTAACATCGGTTCTGGTTCCTAATTCTGGAATATTTACTTCGTGTTCTTTCGTGAAGGAATTACGGAAAAAACCCTATTTAGTAACTCCGCTTTAGTGGCACCTTCATCGGTAACACTTCCATCGCTATCGCCCCGTAACGGTATTGACTGTTTTTCTTGTTTTTCTGTCTCTTTCTTTTGCCACTGGTATACTTTGGACACGAACAGAATCTCTGGATTTTCTACCACATTTTGAATCAATGTTTCATTGTGGAAAGAATTAAAGTACCTCGCATTGACGTCCGCACTAAATTTCGAGCTTCTGTGAAACATAGCCAGACGTGGGGATTTTGCGGTCTTCTTAATTTGGCACGCTGTTTTCGTTGCTTCTGCTACAGTGTTCTGACGTGCTTTGTGTACCATGGAGGATCAGTCCCGTCTCTTAAAACTTAAGTAGTATGACTATCTATTGCTGTCGATACTGTATCTTTGAATTTTAGCCGTACCTGGTCTACACATACACAAGTAGCTTGGTAGGAATGGAGACTCCCTCTTAGGAAGGCATCAACCAAATTTTCATCTGCTATCTAAAATATTCATTTTGCGTTTATTGTTAGTGATTTTGGTTGATATGGTTTTGAGCCTCGCTACAATGTCCTTTTGCTCACTAATCCCAGTATCAGTCATGACGCTCTCAATTAGATCAGAATTATTTGTGGCTAAGGCGTCAAGTGTATTTTCGCAACCGTTTAAAATTACTTCCGGCTCATGAACTAATTGTTAAAAGTAATTCTCAGAGAAACCATTTAGTAAAATTTCGGAAGATGTTTTCTGTCCACCACCGGCTTTGAACATGTATTTTCACCAACAAATCAAGGGTAGGTTAAACTCTCCACCAATTATGACTGTATGAGTGATGTACTTACTTACGAGATTCAAGTTTTCTTTGAACTGTTCAGCTATTATATCATCTGAGTCGGTGGGGGGGGGGGGGGGGGTCGGGTGGAAGGAGCGTTTATTTTGGTACGTGTGTTGAGTGAAACCTCTGCCCATAATAATTCGCCGGAACTATCTATTTCAGCTTCACTACAAGATAAACTACTACCAAAACACACACACACACACACACACACACACACACACACACACACACACACACACACACACACACACACACACACACACACACACACCCCACCACACCCTCTTCTGAACACTGTTGGCTCCTCCGTAAATATTTCGGCAGAATTCATCTCCGGATTTATCCAGCTTTCTGTTCCTATAACGTTTTCAGCTTCAGTGCCTTCTATCAGTGCTTGAAGCTCTGGTACTTTTCCAATACAGCTACAACAATTTACAACTACAATGCCGACTATTGCTTGGTCGATCGTCGTCGTTTCTTTGCCCTGAACCCTTGGAGATTGGGGCCCTTTTTGATCTCTCCCGAGACTGTCTAATCTAAAAAACAGCTCCGTTCACGCCACACTGCCCCTGCTAACCGTGTAGCCACCTCCAGTGTATTGTGCAAACCTGACCTATTTAGCGGAACCCGAAAGCGCACCACCCTATGGCGCAAGTAGAGGAATCAGCAGCTTACACGGTCGCAGAACCGTTTGAGCCTCTGATTCAGACCATCCAATCGGCTCTGTAACGGTCCGCAGTCGGTCCTGTCGACGATGCTGCAGATCGTGAACTCCGCCTTCATCTCGCTAGCAAGACCGGCAGTCTTCACCAACTCAAATAGCCGCCGGAATCCATAGAGAATCTCTTCCGATCCATAGCGACACACATCATTAGTGCCGACATCAGCCACCACCTGCAGTTGGCTGCACCCAGTACCCTTCATGGCATCCGGAAGGACCTTTTCCGCATCTTGGATGACTCCCCCGGTATGCACATTGAGTGCAAATTATCTTTCTTCCCGTCCTTAGCTGCCATATACGTAAGGGGCTCCATCACCCGCATAACATTGACGCTCCCAATGACAATAAATCCCACCCGCTGCGCTTGTCCGGACCTCTCAGGAAGACCGGCCACTGTCGCAACCGACGAGGTCGCCCTTGCAGACTCCGAAGTACTTTCAGCCGTGGGCAGTACCTCAAACCAGTTACGGACGCGTAAGGGTACAGCCTTGCTGCCAGCACAAACTTCCGCCCAGGGATTCGCGACACCGCCACGGTTCGCCAATCAGTCAGGCAAGTGTCGACCGGTAGAGACGGCCAAATCAGTGGACGCAGTCGCATCAGAGATCCCAGGCGATGCTACAGGTTCCAGAGGCACCAAAGAGCTTGCCTCGGGTGTCCCATTGTCACCGCGGCACAGGACAACAGTCTGGAGGCTATCGACCTCAGCCAACACAGCTTCCAGCTGTTAACGGACAGTGGCCAATTCCCCCTGAATCCGTACACTACAGGTGCAGTCTCTATCCATGTATACCACTTTTTTCCTCTTTTATCTCACAAGCCGTTCGAAACAGATGACTGACGACTACGTGAATTTACACTGTTCGGGTACTAAAATGCTATGGTAAAACTCTCAAATACTACAATACACCTGAAATCTGTGAATTAAACAGTGCATGTACCCAAAAACACGTAAAGAAATTAAGAATTAAACTATGAAAGAAATACGTGAGCTAAGAGTAGGACTTGATGCTCGCTGCTGCTTATCCCCAGATATTACTTCATAATAGATACATTCGTAGTGTGTGATATGATACGTGTTACAAACCGGACACAACAGGAAGGACCAGGCCCCTTTGCTTTCTTCTTTTCTCACTCGTTTATTACATCAGAGAAATACACATTTTAAGCCTAAATGTAACTGCATGAAATATTGATCCCAGTAAAGGTTAACATGAGCAGGAGAGAACTTCTCTTAAGAGTTTCTGCTGGTAACATTTTAAGGAGGCAATGTAAGGTTTATACCAATTTAGCTCAAACACGTAGCTAGTGATAGAATCACGACAAAGACACTTTAACAATTTTGGCAACAAATAACTAGCGTGAATTTGTACTCACAGTAACCAACTAACCAACAGCCTTGCTATTTAGCAAGTAGTAGGCGATTTGGAACGAATTGGCAACACCCAGCAACTAGGGGAGTTACTACCAACAATTTTTAAATGTCTTGCTCCAAATTAAATAAACAAATTTACAGTAATTAAATGAATAACTAATCCAACACACTACGCTCCACTCTCTTCAGTGGAAGCAAAGCCAAAATGAAGATCCCATTAACTGACTAGCACTGAACTCATACTAAAGCTCATCTGTATACCCAGACACACATGGGGCAAACTTAGACAAGATTTTTAAGGGAGCACATCAGTAAAACTCGTGCCACTGAAAATCAAGGTACTAGACCGGGGCACAAGGTCGTATACAATGAGGTTGCTTTAGTGCTAAACTGCGCTCCAAAATATTAATTCAAATGGCCAATTCAAAATTAAGTGCGCATAAACCAGCATTAACGAGGAGTGACAACAGGTCCCTCGAAGGGATGACAACACTTAATTGAAAAGACGAATGCCGGAGGCGGCAGTCACATAAAACACCTTCTCAGAGCTTTAACCAGGAGTCACTTCCCGCTATGCAGGTAAACGTTTAACCAAGCACAAGGAATTAACCCCAAAGAGAAAATTACAATCTTTGGGGAGTTTTATTTTAAAGGACAGGGAACCCCAACTATTTAAATTTAAATGAATTAGCTCTCCCCAAAGGCAGTGTAAACGCTAGGGCCACACTTACGAGGCCACGAAAATTGTTTACAAAAGTCTTACACATTTGATCCTTCTCTTTAAAAGAAACATAAGGCTGCTTAACTTCTGCTGGACGTCCGGTATGGGTCGTGTAGGATACACCAGGCAGCAACCCAAGCTAGGCGGTCGCAAGGCACGGCGAGCAAAATCTGGACAGCAGACCGGAAGGCAGACAACACCTATCGTCCATGCTGAACCAGCAGACCGCGTACAACAAACTCCACACATACGTGGTTGCTTCGTACCTCGCGGCGTCTCATCAGGTAGCTCGAGCAAACGTCAACTGCCCTTCGCTCCGCGAATGCGGAAAGCAACAAGGCAAGCAAAGATATGAAACATCGAAGGATCGATAATGGACATCCAAGAGACTGGCGCGCCAGTAACGAGCGCCACGGCTCAACATGGAGATAGCCAACGACGTTACATCTACATAGGAAGCCACGAGACTTCGCTGGAGGTATGCCTGAAATAATTTCACTTGCTGATGATTGTCCACCGGTTACAGTGTCTACTCTAGCAGTGCATAACTGGTGATACCATGTGCGTTGGTACTTCCTAGTTAGACGCAACATACAATTATATGTCGTGTAAGTTGTGATGTGTTAGGGATTGGAGTGAGTTTAAAAAGCCAAGAAATGCGGTACCTACGTGACATGACGTACGGCTTTCGTGGTGTCATTAGAGACGCGTGCGACCTAGGTGTCACGTGATAGATGTTCTCCGAATCGTTTCATTGGCATGGTGGATTGGGAACATGGACAAAGCGTAGCTTCTTAGCTTCTAGGACCTAGCAATTGCATGTCAGGGTTATTGGACTAATTTCCATGAACCTTCTACTATTCCTATTATAGACGCGTTTGATCGCTGGTGCTATCTTCGGCCTCTGGTCATGGTCTTTCATTTCACGAATATGCGGTGTTACTGTTGGGAAGGACTAACACCGGTATAGGATGTAATAGATTACATCAGACCCTCGATCTTCGTTCAGTTTTAAAGAATCCAGCTGACAGGCACAACTGATAATAATACTGGACTATTCGTTGCAATCGGCTTGAAGGAACATTTGAAATGTTACGCATTTCTGCTTTTCCTAGGCAACCACCAACTGATGATAGTCATTCATAAGCGCCGATTGGAGGCATACTGCAGTGCGTTGGTAGAGCCGGAAGTTTGAGATACTGAGAAACACTGATACATGCTTTCTTCCCAGTCTCCATGTGTTTCATGAAGGCAGATGTGTCTTTTAGAATCAGTGGAGCAGCCCGAAACCGTTGACCACTGCAGCAATTACATCTTTTTACTAATCTTGACTAGCTACGCAGTATGGTGCCGAAAGGCACGATCCGCTTCATACAAGTAAGCCAAAATGTGAGAAACAAATAGAGCGATTAGGACCACAGCTCGTGTGTGTACTGTTACACCTCAACGACGCCATCAATCACTACCGATAAATGTTCAGTTTTCTCCCGTTAGATTAGGTGGTAGTTCCCTCTTTTAAACAATGTGCAGCCGTGTGATATGCACTGCAGTTGGATGCTAATTTTGTGGATAATGTACACTGAAATGATGGGCAGCTACTATTCAGATCACCTACCTAGTCCTCCAGTTCATGGACGCCTTTGCCGAAGTGCTTCTCCGTATGTAGGGAGAAATTTTATAGAAGTACAGCAGTAGGTTCAGAACATGGTAGGTGTGACGCGTTTTGTACCAGAAATACACCAGACGTGTGAATTGAGTCGGAATGCGCTTCATTATGTAAGATGTACTGTGTATACGTCGAATCTGGCTCTTCAAAATTGGGGCAATAACCACGAAGGGATGAACTGATGGGTGGTGGTCCCAGTGAGTGGATAAAGGCAAAGCAGCGTTAAAAGGAACAAAATCTCGAGGAAGAGTAAGTAAAATTCTTCCTCTGATCTCAGTTCTCTATAATTCGATCAAAAACCCATTACCGGTCCTGTAATAACGAAGCACCAAATTAGACGTCTGCAGATTTACTCACGTATGGAGTGGTGCCAGTGAATATAAAATGTTGAACTTGAGAGATGTTGGGATCAGAGATAGTTATCAGCAGTATTTAGTGTTACTTCGGCGGTACATTTAACAATCAAAACTATATTTAAGTAAGACATCGACAGGTAAAATAATTGCACATTACGAAAGTAACACTCAAATTGAAACATCAACAGCAAATAATAGTGGTAAAATTCACCCCAATTCGTGCGTTAGCTGTTTTATTGTAGTATCTCACTGGTATAACCAGTTTCACACCATCGAGGTAGGCCTATGTCGTCAGTGGTAAACTGCGTAGAAATTATTGTGCAAGCCCTTGATCAGAGCCAGACTACAAAGTTCAGAGATGTTTCTGCTACACAATCAACTCATGGCACACGGATAAGTACGTGCTGCTATTACAAAATTACATAAGTATTCTAATATTCCATTTATCTGAACGGCTTAATGCGTGTCAGAGACGCAATGAGAAGAGAGCAATATCTGACGTAACCACCAATGGTAGTCAGACATAATACAGCAAACAGCCACTCATATTGTCCGTCGAGCGTCAGACGTCGCTACACTACATTAACAAGTAATGGTGTGGAAATAGTTCGATTATCATTCATTTGCGTCTATGTCGGACTGCCACACGATGTGAAACCGTGCAGGCTGCTGAACGTTTGAATTTTGGGATGACAGCGGACATTACACCTGTGTCCACTATACGTAAAATACAGGGTAGGTATGTCCAAAAATGGTGAGTGTGGGACGAAATTGTCATCAGATCAGGTATGTTCGTGTGTGGAATAAATACTCATTCTGCGTACTACTAACGGAGTAACATGCGTAATGGAAATAACAGCAGAACACGAAGCAGTCCACCTGTAAACTGATTTAGTGTGCGGATGACAAGGCTGGGACGTACGTGCGCCGTATACATTCCTGTCTTTCTTATAAAGCGTTACGCTGGTTGGACCTAGGGACTCGGTTACAAGAGACAACATTAATACATAAACGTAGAAATGTATAATGGGCATATACTGCATTGTATAGGACTTATTTCTGTATAAAATACATAAAAACTAACTATAGGAACAAACGTGATGTGTATTACTAGTATATAGGGAAAACGTAGGGGAGGTAAAGGAGAGTGAAGTTGTGGAGGAGGAGATGAGATCATTTGCGATGGAATTCGGAAGGGAAACGGGAAATAACGAGGAGACGCGAGATTGGTATTGCAAAGAGGGAATGTGTCGATACAAAGACAATATAACATAGTATAAAAAGCCATAATCAAAACTCTAAAGCGACACCACAACGGAATTAAGTCGAAAGGTCCCACGTAATCAAATTTCAATAAGAGAGTGAAGTTACAGACTGCTAGATTTTCAGTTGTGTGTCTGCTTACTAGCTCACAACAGTATTCGTTATGAAATACTGAAGATTGTTCCTTTACTTTCCCTGAATAAGCTTTCTTGTTGTATTGTACCGTTCATAATTTCATAACCTGTATATCATGTCATATATGTGCCTTAACATAATGATCCTAGATCTGTCCAAATTAAGATATACTTCGAACTATGTCTGAAAACCCATTCTCACTTAGAAAACATTTGCACTTAATTCTGCATACAACTGTACATTGATACTGGATGCATACATAAGGAATTCAAATCCAACGCTTTTACTTATGAGAATTACTGGAATTCAGTATCTGTTTGAGAAGAAAAACCTAATTGCTCTGAAACCTTCTCGTAATACGGTAAACAGTGATATTTAAATATTGTTATTGGCTTGTGTAGGTGTTCACGTAATGGGAGAAAAATATGATAATGGTATAATGTTCTGGACGAAGGTGACACTGAATCTATTTGCTATACCAATTTGTTCCCCATTTCCGAGCGAAGGCCTATAGGATTTGGGAGACATTGTGTAGACTATGTAGAAGGGATCTAAAAGACCAATGAGTGATACGTGGCGAGTGGAAGGTGGTATACAGTCAGTATCGAAAGTGGTTCTCAGAATAATCGTCAGATCTTGGGAGGACAGTACCAGAGCTATTTTCTACAGCATACTGGTTGTTAGTGTGTTCTGAAATAATGTTGTAGGGTACGAAAAATTTTCTCTATATTGGGAGGCTGTCCTGAAACAGGGTCTGGAATCTGAGCGTAACACGTTCAATAGTCGACTCCTGAACCGGTACATGAAGTGCTTCTAGTCATAGAGATTTACGCTACACGAAAATTTTATGTCGACTATCTTTGGACTAAAGAAATCCGATCGAACAGCAGGAGAAACTGTTGATTTTTTAGCGACAAAAGCGTGTACGTATTTCCCTGCAGACTCCCGACCTCTTCCCTCTCTTCACCAGATGCATTGAAGTCCTTTTTAGTCTATTACTGTTCGCTTGATATTTGTTTGACCACATTAAAATTGTTTTATGTTACAAGGAGGCAGCCCTGTTTAACGTAAGAATTTCTACACGTTCATGGATGTAGATAATAAGATGCTTAGAGGGGAGACTGGTTAGTAACGTATGCTTTTAATTCTCTTTTGAATTTTTGGGGATTATTAACAGATTCTCGTTATTTGGGAGAAGCGACACTCTTCCTCTTAGTGCCACATTAATATTACTTAAGATAAAGGTAAATGTTTAAAGACTGTCCAAGCAGACGTCTGTGCTCAGTCCGATTACTAGCTGGCAGCTGATGTCAAGACTTCACATTATGCCTTATACTTCATTCCTGTGTTTGTTCTACTGCTAAAATGTTTTGAAATTTGATTGTAATCTTCCTATACTCCTTTTTCCGTTGACATATAATACAAAGAATATCTACAACAGCATCCCGAAAAAGTTGTATGTACTATGAATTAGCGTACGTGCTGTAACAGTGTCATAGAAGGAATCAACGAAGTATTAAAACTACTGCAGCTATTACTCCAGTATCTTTACTTCACCTTCGCCACTTCTACTTATATCCAGAAACCAATTACGTTAATAGAATCCTGTTTTTGATATAGTTTGGCCAACATTCTGGTGGCCAAATTCAGCACGATTACCACAACACAGATGCAGTTATATATAAAGTTCTCATGTTTTATTACTTTACTGAGGTTCCATTTGGGCAGAGGAAATGGTGGTTATCAATGGGTAGTTCACCAGACTTCTAATGAATCGAGATAGTGCTGTCTGTTGGGGAAATGTGACATTATTTCGACTCCTGACCAAGCGATGGTTTCTGTCAGCAATAAAAAATTAGTCTAAGTCGGACTCCCAGCTGCTGAACTGAAGGTATTGTCATCTTCAGATCAGAAGGTAAAATGAAGTCTTAGTGAACTAGGTGATCGGAAACTTCCAACACTGGTGCTAGGTCCTCTATTACGCCAGTACATATGGGGACAGTTAAGACTCCTACAACATACTACAGGGTGTCAGTATGCTCGAAGAACGTGCGTCGATCAGGCAAAAGTGGTTTATAGGGATAACGTATAGTTCGTGGGTCAGCTTCTTCACTTAACGTATAGTGTCGTTTGTGGAATCTGATAGCAGGTGAGCATTCTGTTACACTGCTGACGTTTGTGGCTAGTCCATAGACACAGTAATGGGTTTCATTGGCAATGACGTATCTCTGTATTTTTCCTGTAGAGCGGAGTTGATGGTGATTATGTGTAGGACTTCACTGTAGAACTTCTTCCATAAGGGTGGGCACTTGCTTCTGCTAATACCCACAATATTCAGATGACGCTATAATACTTAACCCTATTATTCTAGAGGTTCGATTCTGGAAAAAGAGCATTCTATGTAGTGTTGTCATCCCTTCGATTTGGTATCCACGTATCGCTTATTCAAGACATCCAAAACTATTTTCAGACAGCCAGTTGTGTTGCTACCGTAGCACCACCCAGGGTCACATGTAGGCCACTTCAAATTCAACATCTAAGGGCGTAAAAAATACATCGACCCCTCAAACATAACCGTTAACAGCCGTCAATTGTGAATCGATCTAGCTGTATCTTCCGTAAACTGTTGACGAAAAAATTTACAGCAGCATACATAGCATCTCCCTGCATCAGGAACATACTATGTAACTCTCGTTCTTACGTTCAGAGTCAGACCTACCAACTGCTGCGTTGTGGTTAAACAGAATACACTGCTTGATAGCAAAACACATGAGAGCAATAACATCTATTTAAGCAGTGGTAAATTATTTTGTTAGCTGAAGAGTCGCAACAGGACATTCTTGGACTTCCTAACACAAGGCTCTAAGCACTTGACTAAGCAATATAAACAGTTTGGGCAAGAGATGATTATGAATGACTTCATAGTACACAATGGGACAAAATGAGCTGTTTCTGTGACAGTTGTGGCTTAAATGTGAGGGGGGTGATCTTGACGTAAAAATTACTCAGCTCACTCCTCACGGTTTGATGAAGTTAACATTCCCATTATAGTCAGGAGTAAAAGTAAATTGCTTGGAAAATGGCATCACCAACTGTCTCAAGTTCTGGTTGAATGTGATGAACTCTACATTTTCATTATTAACTCTAACCAGCATAGTTGATGTTGCTTCGATCCATTAGCATAAATCGGAGATGGAGCACACAGGACAGAAGGTCTTCCACCACACTACTTCATGGCTATTACTAAAAGGCTACACTGGTTCGTGAGTCCCAGCACCACTTTTGTGCTTCTTATTTGACGGCTTTCAGACGCAACAGACATTTTATTTTAAATATTCCACATAAATCTTGACATTTAAAAGGGAATTAACAATCATAAACCATTAACAAATGTTATCATATGTCAACATCCAAACAAAAAGACAAGCATTATTCAGAGGGAAAGCAATTAGCAGAACATGAGTGGTGCTGCCGCAAGACATAAGAACAATATTCATCCGGTATTCAAGGACGAGGGCAATTAGCGACCGCGAATATATGTAAAACGTCGAACCTCTACGAAAGTTACTCTCGCTTACCTACAACCGAAACAAAAATGAATAGAAAAGATTTTCACCCTTCCAGTATTTTCGCATTTCATGATTAATAATTCCAGCATCAAACAGGACGTTTTAGTTCATTACTTCTTTGCTACTAAACGTATTAAAACCACATTTCGTACACACTATCGACGCATATTACTGAATATACCTACAAACTTCGGTCAATGTACGCCACATAGACATACATTATAAACATGTTACAAACAGAGCTTTTGCCTGAAAGGGAGTGCAAACTACCCAAACTCTGTTCATCCATTGTTTCATGCTGAGAACTTACTTGCTATGGACAAACTTGGATCATAAAATTAGTAGACGTTTGAAATTATTTTCTAGCTGATGGTCACAAACGTAACTTGACTCATTTGCAAAGCAATGGAAGGGTAGCTGACTGAAAAACTAGTTACATTCCTTAAAAAATGTGAGGTTTATTGGTTCCATTGTAATGGCTGTTACTGTTTCCATCCAGAGTTTTTTCTAAATGTTTCTCGTTTGACGTTATTTCATAATACTTCCAGTATCTGCTCCTGCTGTGATACGTTTGTGCCTAGTGAAACATCAGTTCACGTGAGATTTTAGACGTGTTTCTCTTTTCTGACCATTTGCCTTGGAAGTTAAAATACGGTAGCACAACAGTTACTGCACTTCCTTTAATTCTCGTCGTTGGGCACAGTTTTCTTTGTTGTTGTCATAATACTACTGGTTTCGGTCCATAATGGCGATCCTCAGATGGGCAGGAATGCCTCTCCATACTCAAAGAGCACAAATGTACTTCATCAGTGAGACTTCGAATTATGGCCTATTTTGTTGTTTAGAACTGTAGACAATCTGTTTGCGTATTAGTGTTTTTTTTCATACTTCGCTGTGTATCTGAAGAACATCACAAAACGAAAGAGGTTTGTGACCATTGATGTGAAGTAAAGGAAATTTTAACTGTTTTCGGGTCACGGATAAATTCGCGACCATTTCACAGCTTGTGATACTTCTTCTAAGGTAGACTTATAGGTAAATATCGGTCTGAATTTCTGTATCGGTTGTAATATGTATTAAAATATAAAGAGACAACTAGAGAACGGATATTGTAAAAGTGGATGATTTTTCACGTTGGCTTATTTTCCATAACGTGATACAAAAGTCATCCATCTTTAGGAGTTGTCAATGGTATCTTTGTGATTTGATTTGAAGGATTCCTGAATAAAGGAACAACAATCCTATTTCACATCGAGAGGAAATTTTTTAAATATTGTTAGACAAATTTATCCGATTATTGCTACTTTCAGTTGTCATCTGGATATCCTGTCGTTGTATCACAACTACTTGTCATAACTGAAATTCTTAAGCTGGTGTTATTTGCAAGCGTTGTAAGAGAATCTGTTATAGATAAATATCTACACTAATCGCAGTTTGTTACAGTTCAGTCATACAATGCAATATCATATTTTATGTCTCTGGTATTGATGTAATGATTTGTACAAACTTCTAAAATATCATGTAGAGTTTACAATTGTTTTCAACCAATCATGTAATCAATATTTTTATAATAATTTTACTTGTCAATTCTCCTCAAATGCACTAACCCATCCCTATTCGTTAAATATATGTTCACTTTTAGCCCGTAGGACGCATTTTCGGTGATACCATACTTCTCATTGAAAGTTAATCCAATAATTGTATATGTAGATAGGTGGATTAGTTTAGTTTTTGCAGAGAATAGTAACATTTAGATCATTCATACCTAGCTGACATGCGTCTGCTGCTGTTAGGTGCATTACGACTGGGACAAGGTATTTGATAAAATCAGTCCTCCCTGATTCCCATCTCGTCCTTCGCTAATAGGATAGGTATTTTATAATATTGATGTACTATGTAATTCTTAGAAATATTCAGGAGTAAATTTAATCGAAATGTACATAGATTAGTTCTGTTTATTCGCACATATATTGTACACATTCACGCAGTTGTTTCAACATTTTTAATGCAGCAGACGTTACGAAAAATGTATTTCGGGATGTAAGATTTAACTCGGTAATCGGCGTGCCAGAAAACTATGTAACATGCATGGGCATACATTGATATAGGTGTATATTGTTCTGTGCCTTTGGCTGTTTCTACAACATGTAAGTGAGAATTAATTCTGTATTATAATGTAACAAGTAGACTTACGGTAAACACATGATATAATGCAGTGATGCAGTCCAAGGACAGAATCTTCATCCTCCATGCATACTGCATATGGATCTGTTACATATTGTCCTGCTCTTTCGAATGTATTTCGCACAGTACATAGTGTTAAACGCATGTTGCGTCGCATGTGGATTTATGATTTGGTTTTATGGACCACATGTCGTGCTACAACATGCATACTGGTAATTAAATAACGATCGATAACTCTGGTTAGAAAGAACAGCCTGTCTTCATTGCGTTTTTTAGTTTCTAGAGACGAAAATAACATCCACTTTTGTATGTTCATAATTCTTTAAAGGTACTTGATAATGTCATAGTATAAATTGTCCAATAGTGCAATAAATGATATACATACAGCCCACAACAGAGTTTTCTTTCAAGAGTTACTTGAATATTGTTCACTAATAACAAAATACCATCAAACTTGGTAATTTATTGATGAAGAAATCGTTGACCAAGGTGGTGTAGGTATATTAGACAAGTGTTAATAAACTTGCAAATATGATTGTTAGCTTTTAAACTTTGTCAATCTTGAGAAACTTAAACTTTTAAATTAGTTTTTCAGAAACATAGGGGAATGTGCAGAAAGTATTACTTTCTGTAGTATAACTTGTTTATATGGGTTTTTAAAATATTTTGCATTTGTTAAATTCAGTAGTTCCCTTAACGTGTGTATTGTTGCACTGCCATGATTGTACATTCCTCTGCAAAACGTGTTTCGACTGATTAAGACAACTCATCAGTAAAGCCTCTCTACTATCAATGTCGGTATAGAGGCATCGCATTTTCAAGAGATGCGAAGTAATATACTATTATAGACAAAGATTGTTACACATCTCGAGTAATCGAATTTGTATTATGACAGCACCAAACATAAACTACCTCTTGTTTTAGCCGTGAGAGAGATCGAAGAGCACTGTAACTGAATTATTTTATGTTCAGCTACGATGTAACCTACATGCATCTTTGATTAAGTTTACTCATGTTTATAGAACCGAATACAAAAACCATGTAAAACGACTGTGGAATATCGATGAATTTTGAAAAAAATCTTTATTGTGTATTAGTGCTGTTGTAATAACATCTCCTTTTCTATGCACTAACATAAAAAGTCAGTTCCATGAGCCATGTAATAAGTCATTGACAATTGTAGCCTAATCTGTAACACACCAGTATTTATTTCCTCTGTCATTTAGTCTTAGACCACTTTCCAAATGAGTTTCAGATGTTTATGTACCTACTTACTTGCAGTGAAACTTAGTTGTCACTTACCTATCAGATTTCTGTTGTCTTTCCTGTCGGCCTCCCTTGGCCAACTCTTGGTTTTTTCGACCCCGACGGTATTAGGTTGCGAGGCCCGAGGGTGTCATTCATTTCCATCCTCTATTCCTACCTTATGTGGGGAAGCATCGTTGGGGGGACTCTTCAGGTAGGGTGAAGCCAGCCCTGCAAGGGGTGCAAGCTCATAAGACGAAGCTTATTCCTGGAAGCTGGGGTCTTTATCGTACAGCCAGTAACGTATCCATGCAAGAATCTCTATACATGCACTGAAGACTGAAAACATGTCTCCGAATATAAAGCCTGAGGAAAAAAATGTGAGGTCAGTACAGGCCATAATCGGCGTGTAGATAGGAGTGACAGTACGGGGACACAGTCATGTGACTGCATGTAACATTTTGTACCATTTTTGATAAGACTCATCCTTATCAGAAAAGCTTTCTCCATTCCGCCTGCTTCACTTTCGATATAGTGAACAATAGCAACTGCGGGAAAGATGGGAACCACCTTTAATGGGAACTTCTACTGCTCAGTTATCACTAAAGGGAGTAATTAGGTTACCTGGGAACCAGTAACCCCATGTTCTTTCCACAACTACATGGACAGTCTTCGAGAAACACACAGCACTTAAGCACATAACTGAAATGACCTTAATGCCAAGTGAATATATGCGAGAAAGATAAGGCTGCTGTTGCAAAATACCAGTGACACTACGCACCAGACTGACGATTCTAGATTGACAGAGCCAAGTAATTATTTGGGTGCCAGATGTGGAAAGAAGGCGGAAGTGAAAACAAGGACGGAACATTGTGACTGCGCGTTTCTGAAGGTACCAAAGGTAACTATGTAGTTCCAAAGCGGTCCAGTACGCAGGCTCCCAGAAGATATTGAACCAAGAGTTATTATAGAGTTCACTGAGGTTCATGATGATGACGCCGCTACTACTGGGAGAACATAATGCTCTCGCATTGTAAAGAATTACTCTTTAGCTCAACTAACAAGAAGAAGAATTCTAGCCAATTGAGCAGACGCCTGAAGTATTTTCACATGCAGTCTTCCACAGAAACAGACATCACTTGCCAGTAAGACATCTTTAGACAGAAGTGTGAAGTGATGCCATACCAGATGCACTTCCTACTGGGTAGCAAGCTTCTTCCAACCATTCACCTTCCTCACCATTCCTAATATGACAATCACAAGAGAGGTAGTCACAAGATAAAAGGAATGGTTCACGAGTGCCGAATACCACATATTGTGGGTACTGCAACACATCGTGGAACCCCCACTTGTAATCGGCTGATGGCAGTACCAGTAGACACGCATTTAATATGGAAGCAGCTAGCTCAGAAGACTTTGCAAGATGTCAGCTGTAGCCGAGCATATCAAATGTATAACTTTGTTGATGTTCCATGGCCATTCAGCAAGACGTCGTTGGGTTTTCCATAAAATACGAAGAACAGTAATAATCTGATGTGTGATGTGAGTAACTTGGACTGAGAGCATTTATACCAAAAACGTCCTTTAGAGTGACAATCAGCAGTGCGGAGTATTGTGTGAAAAAGGCACCACCACACCCACTCCAAGGTCTAATGTTTCAGGCAAGACTATTTACAAAAAAGACTATCTACAATGTGTAGACACTTTGTTTGTAAAGGCACTTTGTTTGTAAAGGCACTTTGTTTGTAAAGGCACTTTGTTTGTAAAGGCACTTTGTTTGTAAAGGCACTTTGTTTGTAAAGGCACTTTGTTTGTAAAGGCACTTTGTTTGTAAAGGCACTTTGTTTGTAAAGGCACTTTGTTTGTAAAGGCACTTTGTTTGTAAAGGCACTTTGTTTGTAAAGGCACTTTGTTTGTAAAGGCACTTTGTTTGTAAAGGCACTTTGTTTGTAAAGGCACTTTGTTTGTAAAGGCACTTTGTTTGTAAAGGCACTTTGTTTGTAAAGGCACTTTGTTTGTAAAGGCACTTTGTTTGTAAAGGCACTTTGTTTGTAAAGGCACTTTGTTTGTAAAGGCACTTTGTTTGTAAAGGCACTTTGTTTGTAAAGGCACTTTGTTTGTAAAGGCACTTTGTTTGTAAAGGCACTTTGTTTGTAAAGGCACTTTGTTTGTAAAGGCACTTTGTTTGTAAAGGCACTTTGTTTGTAAAGGCACTTTGTTTGTAAAGGCACTTTGTTTGTAAAGGCACTTTGTTTGTAAAGGCACTTTGTTTGTAAAGGCACTTTGTTTGTAAAGGCACTTTGTTTGTAAAGGCACTTTGTTTGTAAAGGCACTTTGTTTGTAAAGGCACTTTGTTTGTAAAGGCACTTTGTTTGTAAAGGCACTTTGTTTGTAAAGGCACTTTGTTTGTAAAGGCACTTTGTTTGTAAAGGCACTTTGTTTGTAAAGGCACTTTGTTTGTAAAGGCACTTTGTTTGTAAAGGCACTTTGTTTGTAAAGGCACTTTGTTTGTAAAGGCACTTTGTTTGTAAAGGCACTTTGTTTGTAAAGGCACTTTGTTTGTAAAGGCACTTTGTTTGTAAAGGCACTTTGTTTGTAAAGGCACTTTGTTTGTAAAGGCACTTTGTTTGTAAAGGCACTTTGTTTGTAAAGGCACTTTGTTTGTAAAGGCACTTTGTTTGTAAAGGCACTTTGTTTGTAAAGGCACTTTGTTTGTAAAGGCACTGTGTTTGTAAAGGCACTTTGTTTGTAAAGGCACTTTGTTTGTAAAGGCACTTTGTTTGTAAAGGCACTTTGTTTGTAAAGGCACTTTGTTTGTAAAGGCACTTTGTTTGTAAAGGCACTTTGTTTGTAAAGGCACTTTGTTTGTAAAGGCACTTTGTTTGTAAAGGCACTTTGTTTGTAAAGGCACTTTGTTTGTAAAGGCACTTTGTTTGTAAAGGCACTTTGTTTGTAAAGGCACTTTGTTTGTAAAGGCACTTTGTTTGTAAAGGCACTTTGTTTGTAAAGGCACTTTGTTTGTAAAGGCACTTTGTTTGTAAAGGCACTTTGTTTGTAAAGGCACTTTGTTTGTAAAGGCACTTTGTTTGTAAAGGCACTTTGTTTGTAAAGGCACTTTGTTTGTAAAGGCACTTTGTTTGTAAAGGCACTTTGTTTGTAAAGGCACTTTGTTTGTAAAGGCACTTTGTTTGTAAAGGCACTTTGTTTGTAAAGGCACTTTGTTTGTAAAGGCACTTTGTTTGTAAAGGCACTTTGTTTGTAAAGGCACTTTGTTTGTAAAGGCACTTTGTTTGTAAAGGCACTTTGTTTGTAAAGGCACTTTGTTTGTAAAGGCACTTTGTTTGTAAAGGCACTTTGTTTGTAAAGGCACTTTGTTTGTAAAGGCACTTTGTTTGTAAAGGCACTTTGTTTGTAAAGGCACTTTGTTTGTAAAGGCACTTTGTTTGTAAAGGCACTTTGTTTGTAAAGGCACTTTGTTTGTAAAGGCACTTTGTTTGTAAAGGCACTTTGTTTGTAAAGGCACTACAGCAAGCTGTTAAACACAGTGCCTTTACAAAGAAAGTGCCTTTACAAACAAAGTCTTACTACTCAGTAACTAGGATTGTGTGGTTGTTCTAAAACTAAATATCTAATGCAATATGTGCCACACATTTACTAGATTCTATCAATAATATGCATTCTTAATAAGTTTTCCACTGTCAACTGCGATTCCAGTCACCTATTTAACCTAAGATACAACTTTGGATAGTGTCATTTCTTTAACATTGTGGTTCGTGAAACAAAATCATACGAATATAAAGCTGCTGTGCTAATGCTTGCTAATAACACAGAGAATTATGGAGATGTGGACAGTAAAATTGTAAAAACTACTTTTTAACTCCATATTTTTTTAAATAACTAAAATCCGAGAATTCGAACGTTAACTTGTGTACTGTATTTACTACTTGTAGCATGGCAGTAAAATTATTAGCTATGATGACAGGTATGTATGAAGAGAGGAGTAAGATGATGATCGTATGTAAGAAGTTACATTAAAGTCCACTGGGAATATATTTCAAATCTAAAGTAAAACCCATTCCACAATTATGTCTGGTCATTATGGATGTCTTTGGATGTCTTGTTGGTCTTCAGTGTCTCGAACTGTAGGACAGAAAGTGATAATTTCATCTCACCTCACAACACCGCAAGAAAAATGTGAAATTCACAGGTTGTTCTCGCTGTTATCACATTGTGCAGTGTTCCCCAATTCCTACAACAGTTTTGCAGTGACACTAGTTCCATTTCTGGACATGAGTTCCTTAACAAATTTGAAGACTACTCTGAAACTGCTAGATGCCTGTGATGGGAATTATGGAACACCCTGTATTTGCGACCAGATGGATGGCAAATGTTCTGTGACTCTCATACGCCTGTCTCTTCATATTTTTTCTCGAAATCATACCACAGTGTGTAAAATTTACAGCATTGTTTCCATTGAGAATTCAACCAATGACGATGTAGAAGTAGAATCTGAATGGAAAATTTTTGTGTATAATAGTATAAGCACATTGATAAAGTGCATGGTCAAACTGTGCTATGCAGATATTTGCCCTCAAATTTATTCTCTTAAACAGCAAAGACGTTCGTTAAAATTTACCGTTTCGAGTTCTTACTGCCATGAAGTTGATGTATTGAATACAAACATGTTACAATAGTGATATTACGTTTTTCCGCAATTCCTCGGTGAAAGCCGTCTGCCTTATCATAGAGGTATCACAAATCCACTAGTAAACCACCAGTTTTTCAAAAAACCGCACTCACATATATAAGACAGCTGAAAACTCAATATTCCTTCGTAAATGATTTACTCCGATAACTATGTGACTTCAAGGTTAAAGTTACTTCTTAACTTCCTTTTGTTTACCAACTTGATATTAGCCTGAATCGCTAAATTCTCTAGTTCTGAAACAATGGATGAATAAAGTGTAAGAACTTGGGCATTCACAATTACTCCCCCAAAAATCAAGTAATTTTTAATGGTAGCAGTTGCTTATTCTATCAAACAATTACTACATCATACATGTTAACAAGTAGTTAATGGCATTTTAATTTTAAAATTCACTCTTAATTTTGCAAAATAAGGATAATCAAATGTTTTTGCCCCTGAAGCTGGTATCTGGCTCTGAGACCGTCGCTCACTGATACAGATCTTAAAGGTAGTCATACGCTGGAATACTGAAGAGCAGTTACTGTAACAGTTCAATGAACTATGATTGTATATAAAGCCCTAACTAAACAAATCAACGGTGTATTGATAATATTCTGCGAGTATATACTGAATACAACATATTGAACTAAGAGTTAGTGATGTCACTGCATTTTCAGTTGTCTGTTGCTTTTTTCCTTGTCCTCTAGTTAGTGGTTCAAACGGCTCTGAGCACTATGGGACTCAACATGTATTGTCATCAGTCCACTAGAACTTAGAACTACTTAAACCTAACTAACCTGAGGACAGCACACAACACCCAGTCATAACGAGGCAGAGAAAAATCCCAGACCCGCTGGGATTCGAACCCGGGAACCCGGTCAAGTTAGTGGCTCAAGACTTTGGTCCTTGAGGTGTGTGTATTGAGACGCTTCTCCAGTGCACATGTTGAAGTATTACATTACCATCGGAGAAAAGTTTCTTTCAATGCACATACATGACGAATGTTACAGTGTAAGAGACACGCAGAAAGGAGGGAACAAGTGGCGTCAGTCACAATTCCACCTTCCTCACAAGAGCAAACACATTTGTGCTGTATAGGGTATGTGAGAAAGAACACCCTTGCTGGGACCCCATTTTCTAGCCACCATGAATTTTACTCCACCTGATTACCAGGTTGACAGGCTTTTGGCGTTTTGAACTCTTATGCAACTGAATACGCTCTTAGTGTACGCAATAATAGGCCCCCTTGAAATCGATAAACCAGATATAGACTTCATCACTGTTTTCTCACTTGCAATGAGCTGTCGCAACAAGAAGTTGCGATTGACTGTAGACTGCGATAGCTGAAGACCTGTCCGATATCCATCAGTTACTGGCCATAAACAGTTCAGTTGTATATATGAGGTAACTAGGAAGGATCTCGATTAAAACAAGCAGGGCCGCTACAAAAGTCGACGCGTTTTGTCAAACACCTTGCCGATTGGATATTCCACAAACATCTAACTTTCTGTACTTAGTTCAGCCGGTGTAGTCAAGGAGTTACTTGCCTCCTTCCTAGCTTGACTATTCCTATATTCAGCATTCATCTGACCTCTTATCCATAACTAGATTTCCTTTTGATCTCATCGATTAAAGGTACAGAGGAGCCTGAATCAGCTGTTTGCCTGGAAGTTAAATTGAAATCAGTTAATCCCAGCTGGCGATGGCTGAAGTAATCCTTCCGTCTTTCGGGATGTTTCAGGATGTTTTAATCGGTCCTCCACACACTACTACCCATAGTAGTACCACAGAACGTCACTGTTGGAATATGTCAGTGGTCTTCTAAGCTCTAAAGTCTGCTGCCACATAAAGGACGATGTGTTTGACACACTTTCTTATTGTTATTTTTAGAATTTCCCATAAACGTGGTTTACCGTACAGCATATCTGTCCCGCTGCCATATCCACCAGATTTCCCCCTGCGAGTCTTGGGGTGAGAATAGTCCCAAGGTATCAATACCTGTCCCACGAGGTGACTAAAAGGAGCTTAACACGTTTCGGCCTTGATGCGATGGTCCCCTGTAGGGTTTGACATAAATTCTTCAAAACTTCCCCGAAGAGCGAGCGAATTGGGGAAGGGTGCCTACCAAGGTGCATAACGTCCATCGTGCGTTGAGATCTTCAGCCCACTTTCATGTTGTCACGCTGCAGTCCTGCCCATTCTCCATCTCTTGGGCGAGGACACCTTCCTAGGTGCGTTTTTCACAATGCACTATGCAGTGTCGATTTCTACATCGATGATGACCATGGACTTATTTGCACCTGATACCCAGCACGGTAGCCAGTGTGTTGTGGTTGTGCCACCATGTATCCGGTTCGTTGTAGCCCCTTGACCACACAGTGATCGCTCTGCTGATGCCTGCGTCGTTAGCTCCCCACATATACCAAGAGATAGGTACCCATCCCCCTTGATGCTTCAGGTTTTCGGGCAATGGCGCCTATGGTGAGGGCCCCTTTTCGGAGTGGGTGGCGTCAGGGTGGATGACATGTAATGAAGCGTAGTCCCTCATCCTTGCAGTCGCTAAGCGACCACGAGCTCAATTCAACACACAGAAGTAAGACCCCAAATCATTTCCCTTCCTGGCCACACCATGGGAGGAATGTCGGGCTAAGGATGGCAGTGGATCTTACTCGCCCTGGTGCCTTGTAAGTCAGAGCTTCTTGGGAATCTTTCATGACGATGAAGCCTCAGTTTTTCGTTGAGCATTTAGGGGACAAATTTGGGGAGGTGAACGGCTTGTCCAAAGTGAGTTCTGGATCAGTCTTGATCAAAACTGCATCCTCTGCCTAGTCATGGGAGTTACTCGCTTGTGACAAGCTGGGGTATGTTTCTGTAACCATCACACCCCATAACAACTTCATTATGGTCCAGGGTATCATATTTCAGAGACCTTCTTTTGCAGTCCCACGATGAGCTGCGCGCCAATTTAGGGAGGCGAGGTGCATATTTTGTCGAGCGTATCCACTGGGGTCCAAAGGATAATCAGGTTGCCACTGGTGCCTTCATATTGGTCTTTGAGGGTGATACATTGCCCGAGAAGGACAAGGTGATGGTCTACCTGTGTGATGTAAAGCCCTACATCACTCCCCCCATGCGGTGCTTTAAGTGCCGGAAGCTCGTACATGTCTTCCCACTGTACTTCCAGCATCACATGCTGAGATGGCGGACGCCTATCATATCCCAATGCTCCATGTGCCCCGTCTCCCATTTGTGTCAATTGTGGAGAGCACCATCTGCCATGCTCACCTGACTGCAGGTTTCTGCAGAAAGAAAAGGAAATTATGGAGTACAAGACACTGGTCCAACTGACCTACACTGAGGCTAAGATCATTTGATCACCTGCATACTGTGCATATGACATCGTCTTATGCCTCCGCTACAACACTTCTGGCACCATCAGCTCCTCCAACTCAGGTCACTCAGAGATGGAAGACAACCCCACCCCCTGGATGGCGGGGGACATTACCATCCCTGTTGCTCTTGCACCACATACTTCAAAGGCAACCCTCCCCCCCCCCCCCAAACCATCGGTTACGTCCGCCACCACCACTACTAAGCTGGAAGCTGGTGTCTTTATCTTCTCTCACTAGGAAAGGGTCCCTTGGGTCACTCCTTTCACAGGTTTCTTCTAGTGGTAAAGGCGACACCCACCAGTGGCTGAAGAGCTTGAAAGCAGCTGGTCGTACAGCTTCACACTGATCCTCAGTCCTGCGGACTGAGATAGGGAGACCAAAGCAGCAGCTAGAGAAATCCAAAGAAGGAAACTCCTAAGACCAAGGAAACTGTGGTGGTACCCACACCAGTGCTACCTACAAGCTCTGACTGAGTGGATGGGATGGAGATTTTGGCGTCCTCTGAGGACCTAGATCTCTCAACACACTCACACACAATAGATGTCGACTGATTCGGTAATAAATCGGTGGCAGCAAGTGATGGAGGCGTAAACTGTCTCATTGAATGCTCCATGCCTACCCAGTCTCAGGATGACATGCTCCAGTGGATTGGCGGCGTTTTTTTCCACCACCTAGCAGAGCTATGGCAACTGTTATGCCTTACACCTGCTATCTGAATTGCCCTCCAGGAAAACTGGTTCCGAGCAATGCAGACCCCTGCCCTCCGCAGCTGTAATGGATATTACAGGAACTGTAGCGGCTATAATCGAGTGTCCGGTGGAGTTGGCGTTTATGTCCTAAGCGCAGTCTGTAGTGAACATATGCCCCTTCAAGGCCCCCTTGAAGCTGTGGGTGTCAGAATAAGGATGACGCAGGAAGTAACTGTCTGCAGTGTAAATCTTCCTCCAGATTGTGCAGTACCCCTGAATGTACTAACTGCACTGATTGCTCAACTCCTTTAACCTCTCCTATTTCTTGGAGATTTTAATGTCCATAACCCCTTGTGTGATCGTACCATGTTTACTGGCAGTGGCAGATATGTCTAAACTCTACTGTCGCAATTCGACGTCTGCCTCTTAATAATACTGAGGCTGCCACACATGTCAGTGTAGCTCATGGTAGTTACTCGGCCACTGGTTTATCAATTTGCAGCCCAGGGCTTCTCCCATCTATCCACTAGAGAGCACATGACGACCTGTGTGGTAATGACCACGTTTCCATCCTCCTGCCACTGCCCTAACGTCATGCGCACGGACGCCTGCCCATATGGGCTTTGAACAGTGCGGACTGGGGAACTTCAACCTCTGCTGCCACCGCTGAAGATCCCCCACACGGTACCATCGATGTGATGGTTGAGCACAATTGTTTCTGCTGCACAAAACGCGATGACTCGCTATTTTCGGTGGCCTAGGCGTAAGGTAGTCCCTTTGTGTTCGCTGGAAGTCGCTGAAGCAATTAAGGAGCGTCGGCGAGCTCTACAGTGGATTAAGCGTCACCCTTCCCTGGACCACCTCAAAGCCTTTGAACAGCTCCGTGGTCGTGTTTGCTACCTTATCAAACAATGGAAGGATGAATGTTGAGAGAGATAAGACTCCACCATTGTCACACACTTTTCGGGTACTAGACACCAACAGGCGTCCCCGGTGCTACCATAAATGGCGAGTTACGTACTGACACAATTGCGGTTTCCAAGCACTTTGCTCGCGCCGGAGAATTACCCCGCAGCCTTTCGCACACTCAAACGTATGCTGTAAGGGAACGTCCGCTCATTCACTACATGATGCAGCGAATTATACAACGCCCGATTTATGGAGTCGAAGCTGCTCAGTGCCCTTCCACACTGCCCCGACACAGCTCCTGTGCCCGATCGCATCCACAGCCACGTGATAACATCTCTCATATGACTACAAGCGACATCTTCTCGTCATCTTCCACCGGATCTGGTGTGAAAGCGTCTTACCATCACAATGGCGGGAGAGCACCATATTCTGGTACTCAAACCCGGTAAAAACCAGCTTGATGTGGATAGCTAACGGCCAATCAGCCTCACCAACGTTCTTTGAAAGCTGTTGTATGGTATGTCGACAATATGGAGCCAGCAAGCCACGTGACTCCACGGAGTCACGTGGCTTGATGGCTCCATATTAGGTCGGCTTCCGCCAGGGTCGCTCTACCACTGATCTTGTGTCCATAGTCTGGCATCCGAACAGCCTTTTCCAGAAGCCAACACCTGACTGCCGTCTATTTGGTCTTACGTAAGGTATACGACACGACCTGGCGACATCATATCCTTGCAACTTGGTATGAGTGGGGTCTCTGTGGCCCACTCCGATTTTTATCCAAAACTTTGTGACGCTTTGTAATTTCTGCGTCCAAGTTGGTGACTCCCATAGTTCCATCCAAATCCAGGAGAAGGGAGTCCCTTCAGGGCTCTGTACTGTCTATTTTTAGTGGTCATTAGCGATCTAGCAGCAGCTGTCAGGCGCTGTGTGTCACCTCCTCTGTATGCAGACCACTTCAGCATTTCGTACTGCTGCTCCAGTACTGCTGAGCGGCACCTCGAGGAAGCCATCCACAGTGCGCAGTTGTGGGCTCTAGCCCACGGATTCCAGTTTTTAGCCGCAAAGTCGCGTCATGCACTTCTGTCGGAGTCTTGCCGTTCATCCGGAACCCGCGCTTTACGTTAATGACGATCCACTCACTGTTGTGGAGACAATCAATTCCTAGGACTGGTTTTCGACGCTAGATTGACTTGGCTCCTTCATCTTCGTCAGTTTAAGCAGAAGTGATGGCAGCACCTCAAAGCTCTCCGTTGCCTAAGCAACACTAATTGGGGTGCAGATCGCTGTACACTGCTGCAGCTCTACAGAGCCCTTGTCCAATCCCGAATTGACACTGGGAGTGTGGTTTATGGTTCGGCAGCGCCTTCAGCATTGCGTTTACTGGACCCTGTGCACCACTGGGGTTCGATTAGCGACGGGAACTTTCAGGATGAGTCCGGTGACAAGTGTACTGGTGGAGGCTGGTATCCTTCCACTACAGATGAGTCGTGAGCAATTGCTCACCAGCTACGCAGCACACATTCATAGTTCCCCTGAACATCCGAATTACCGTCTCCTTTTCGCGCCCGCGGCAGTCCGTCTCACGCTTCGGCGTCCCAGATCGGGGCTAACGATAGCGGTTCGCGTGCGGTCCCTTCTCTCCGAACTGGAGTCCTTCCCTTTAACACCGCTGCTTGCGGCCCGTTCACATAAGAGTACATAGTGTACGCCTCTGCCGCAGCTTCGTCTGGACCTTTTCCGTGGCCCTAAGGACTCCGTTAACCCTGACTCTGTCAATTCCTCTCTATTTTTGACGTGTTCCGGGGCTCTGCAGCGGTTTGCACCGACGGCTCAGTGTCTGATGGTAACGTAGGCTTCGCATATGTTAATGAAGGACATATTGAGCAGCACTTCTTGCCAGTCGGCTGTAGTGCTTAGACTGCAGAGCTGGTGGCCATATCTTGAGCTTTTGAATACATTCGCTCATTCCATGGCCAGTCATTTATCCTGTGTTACTGACTCACTGAGCAGCCTACAAGGTATCGCCGCCAACCTCTGGTAGTGTCCATTCAGGAGTCCCTCTGTGCCCCGGAAGAATCGCGCCTTTCTGTGATGTTTGTGTGGACCACAGACCACGTTGGAATCCACGGCAACGAACTTGCCGACAGGCTGGCCAAACAGGCAGCGCGGAAACATTTTCTGGAAATAGGAATCTCCGAAGCTGACTTGCGTTTTGTCGTACACCGCAGGGTTCTCCGGTTTCGGGAGAGGGAATGGCATAACAGCACGTACAACAAACTGCGTGCCGTTACAGAGAGTATGAATGTGTGGAAGCCTTTCATGCAGGCCTCTCGAAGGGCTCTACCGTATTGCTTTCAGGCTGGTGATCTCAATGTGTTGCAAAGTGCCTCGCGTTCCCTTTTTATTCTCGTGGTTGGTCAGCCACTGTAATATGCTTTCATGATTTACTCTCTTCTGCTTCTAGCGTTTCTTTCTCTGTTTCCTTGTCCTCTTTTGTTCCTTTCAGTGTTCATTGCCTTCCCTTCGTTCTTGTGGCTTTTATTTTCTTTCCGTTTTGTGTTTGTTTCGTCCTTTTTATTCTCACACTTGTGGCATTGTTTTATTAGGTACAAGGGACAGATGACCTCGTAGTTTCTTCCGTTTCCCCTTCTTTAAATAACCAACCAACCATACCCCTGGTTTCGTGTCTGTTGCAAAGCGTCAGCCAAACCAGATCCTCTAGTTGACTGGCTCTCTTGATGGCTACCTTCCCTGTGTGTCACGGTATTCCGGATGCCTCTCCATATTTGTTCAGGATCTTCACAGTAAAGCAGACTTCCCCTGCTATGTTAAAAGAACAGCACAGAAGTGCCAGCTAGCATCCTCCCAATTCTGTAACACTAGTTGAATACAGTCAGTACATTTATCGTTTAAGGAATTTGCTTCACTCTGTATACTTACTTGGCCTAGTTGAACGTTAATGCGCATATTCCCATAGATGTGAGGACACAATAATACGAATTTCTCTCGCCATGTTATAAGTACAACCAATGCCACAAGGTAACATTATGTTTACGGTCTAATACTAATTTAATACAGTTTCTACTTTGGTATTTGAATACTGAATTTCCCCACTTACTGCATCATTCTTGTGGAACTTGTATGTTGCGACACAGGTTCAGATCAGTTTTCCTGTAAGTGGGCTGTTGTATTAACAATGCCTCTAATTGTCTTAGAAGCTAGTAATGAATCCTCTTGTCAGAGATTCGGAAGGCCAGATAGCGCATCAGATACCTCACTGCCCTACGCACTCACCTGTACCGTCCACCATATTCCGGCACTAGTAACGAAAGGGGTGCTCGGTGTTCATGTAAAGACATAAAAACCATACAGTACGAAGATAAGGGGTCTGCTGTGGATCAGTGGTATACACTAACGGAATTCTCGAATGTATCCTTGACGGCCCCCAGGGGGTCCACAAAACTTTTGTGGATACATGCATAGCGAGCACGGGACCCCGAGCTAATGTGGCCTTCCTTCCTTTCCGGGCTGCATACCTTCCCTTTCCGCATCCTTCCCCTTCCCCATCATCGCCCTCCCCCTCTCACTTCTGGCTCTTTCCTTCCTTTTCTCCCCCTCTGGGAGTATAGTTTGTGCCTACGTCCGGAGACGGACGCTCGAAACAGTGGCGAGATCTTTGCTTTGTCTGCTCGCAAGTCTTCGTCCTCCTACTATACTTCTCCTTTCCTTACCACTTTTCTTTGCCCTTTTCTCCGCTGCGGCGTTTGAAACCCCTCTTCTTGCCTTTCCCTTTCTCTTTTTTCCTCCCTGTGCGTGTCTGAAGGCAGACCCACACATTTCCATGCGTAGCCGGTGACGAAGTAGCGCGTAATTCCCCACCCCGGGTAGACAGGTAGCACACGTACGTACCCCCTGGTAACGGCCAGGCCCAGGGAGGGGTGATTACCCGAGCTGATACCTTCCGAAAGTGCCGATTGGTCCCTCCGTCCGTTTGTGGGGAGGTGTGACCTGAGGTGTGAACAATCACCTAAGGCGGGAGTGCCCTCAGTGAGGGCCCCCACAAGGGGGGAGCGCGCCATCGGAGACGCCGGTAATCATGGGGAATCTTCCGCAATGGTTTCCTCACCTTCCACTATGTCCGCTCACAAGTGTAAGTTAACTGAGTCTCAGCCACAGACAGTTCTTCCATCGTTGCCATAGTTCCTTGTTGTTTCTCGGTCTGACGAAGGTCACGACTTCTCCACGGTCAACCCTTTCATTATTCAGAAAGGTGTCGACGCAATTGCAGGTCCTGTAAAGCCTTGTTCCAGATTACGGAATGGCACCTTGTTGTTAGAAACAGTCAGTGCCCTACAGGCACAAAAATTGCTGCATACTTCACTGCTCCACACCTTCCCTGTCCGGGTTGAAGCGCACCGCACTTTAAATTCCTCGCGTGGAGTCGTTTATACACACTCCCTCGATGGATTGTCCGACGAAGACATTCAGCACTACCTGTCTGATCAGGGCGTAACGGCTGTACATTGATTTTCGATGGGAGTTGAACTTTGTCAAATGTCAAGAAGACAGTTCCCCCTCAAGGGGGTAGTTAGCGCCTGCGTCCGGAGACGGACGGTTCCACGACCTCTATTTGCGGTCATTTTGCTTTTTCGCTTCTCGTTTCTTCCTTTCTTTGGTTGGTTCCTTTCTTTGCTCTTCTCCACCTTACTGTCTTCCTTACTCTTTCCCCTGCATAATCTCCTTGCCTTCTCATTGCCTTCTTCTCATTGCCTTCTTCTCATTGCCTTCTTCTCATTGCCTTCTTCTCATTGCCTTCTTCTCATTGCCTTCTTCTCATTGCCTTCTTCTCATTGCCTTCTTCTCATTGCCTTCTTCTCATTGCCTTCTTCTCATTGCCTTCTTCTCATTGCCTTCTTCTCATTGCCTTCTTCTCATTGCCTTCTTCTCATTGCCTTCTTCTCATTGCCTTCTTCTCATTGCCTTCTTCTCATTGCCTTCTTCTCATTGCCTTCTTCTCATTGCCTTCTTCTCATTGCCTTCTTCTCATTGCCTTCTTCTCATTGCCTTCTTCTCATTGCCTTCTTCTCATTGCCTTCTTCTCATTGCCTTCTTCTCATTGCCTTCTTCTCATTGCCTTCTTCTCATTGCCTTCTTCTCATTGCCTTCTTCTCATTGCCTTCTTCTCATTGCCTTCTTCTCATTGCCTTCTTCTCATTGCCTTCTTCTCATTGCCTTCTTCTCATTGCCTTCTTCTCATTGCCTTCTTCTCATTGCCTTCTTCTCATTGCCTTCTTCTCATTGCCTTCTTCTCATTGCCTTCTTCTCATTGCCTTCTTCTCATTGCCTTCTTCTCATTGCCTTCTTCTCATTGCCTTCTTCTCATTGCCTTCTTCTCATTGCCTTCTTCTCATTGCCTTCTTCTCATTGCCTTCTTCTCATTGCCTTCTTCTCATTGCCTTCTTCTCATTGCCTTCTTCTCATTGCCTTCTTCTCATTGCCTTCTTCTCATTGCCTTCTTCTCATTGCCTTCTTCTCATTGCCTTCTTCTCATTGCCTTCTTCTCATTGCCTTCTTCTCATTGCCTTCTTCTCATTGCCTTCTTCTCATTGCCTTCTTCTCATTGCCTTCTTCTCATTGCCTTCTTCTCATTGCCTTCTTCTCATTGCCTTCTTCTCATTGCCTTCTTCTCATTGCCTTCTTCTCATTGCCTTCTTCTCATTGCCTTCTTCTCATTGCCTTCTTCTCATTGCCTTCTTCTCATTGCCTTCTTCTCATTGCCTTCTTCTCATTGCCTTCTTCTCATTGCCTTCTTCTCATTGCCTTCTTCTCATTGCCTTCTTCTCATTGCCTTCTTCTCATTGCCTTCTTCTCATTGCCTTCTTCTCATTGCCTTCTTCTCATTGCCTTCTTCTCATTGCCTTCTTCTCATTGCCTTCTTCTCATTGCCTTCTTCTCATTGCCTTCTTCTCATTGCCTTCTTCTCATTGCCTTCTTCTCATTGCCTTCTTCTCATTGCCTTCTTCTCATTGCCTTCTTCTCATTGCCTTCTTCTCATTGCCTTCTTCTCATTGCCTTCTTCTCATTGCCTTCTTCTCATTGCCTTCTTCTCATTGCCTTCTTCTCATTGCCTTCTTCTCATTGCCTTCTTCTCATTGCCTTCTTCTCATTGCCTTCTTCTCATTGCCTTCTTCTCATTGCCTTCTTCTCATTGCCTTCTTCTCATTGCCTTCTTCTCATTGCCTTCTTCTCATTGCCTTCTTCTCATTGCCTTCTTCTCATTGCCTTCTTCTCATTGCCTTCTTCTCATTGCCTTCTTCTCATTGCCTTCTTCTCATTGCCTTCTTCTCATTGCCTTCTTCTCATTGCCTTCTTCTCATTGCCTTCTTCTCATTGCCTTCTTCTCATTGCCTTCTTCTCATTGCCTTCTTCTCATTGCCTTCTTCTCATTGCCTTCTTCTCATTGCCTTCTTCTCATTGCCTTCTTCTCATTGCCTTCTTCTCATTGCCTTCTTCTCATTGCCTTCTTCTCATTGCCTTCTTCTCATTGCCTTCTTCTCATTGCCTTCTTCTCATTGCCTTCTTCTCATTGCCTTCTTCTCATTGCCTTCTTCTCATTGCCTTCTTCTCATTGCCTTCTTCTCATTGCCTTCTTCTCATTGCCTTCTTCTCATTGCCTTCTTCTCATTGCCTTCTTCTCATTGCCTTCTTCTCATTGCCTTCTTCTCATTGCCTTCTTCTCATTGCCTTCTTCTCATTGCCTTCTTCTCATTGCCTTCTTCTCATTGCCTTCTTCTCATTGCCTTCTTCTCATTGCCTTCTTCTCATTGCCTTCTTCTCATTGCCTTCTTCTCATTGCCTTCTTCTCATTGCCTTCTTCTCATTGCCTTCTTCTCATTGCCTTCTTCTCATTGCCTTCTTCTCATTGCCTTCTTCTCATTGCCTTCTTCTCATTGCCTTCTTCTCATTGCCTTCTTCTCATTGCCTTCTTCTCATTGCCTTCTTCTCATTGCCTTCTTCTCATTGCCTTCTTCTCATTGCCTTCTTCTCATTGCCTTCTTCTCATTGCCTTCTTCTCATTGCCTTCTGCTCATTGCCTTCTGCTCATTGCCTTCTGCTCATTGCCTTCTGCTCATTGCCTTCTGCTCATTGCCTTCTGCTCATTGCCTTCTGCTCATTGCCTTCTGCTCATTGCCTTCTGCTCATTGCCTTCTGCTCATTGCCTTCTGCTCATTGCCTTCTGCTCATTGCCTTCTGCTCATTGCCTTCTGCTCATTGCCTTCTGCTCATTGCCTTCTGCTCATTGCCTTCTGCTCATTGCCTTCTGCTCATTGCCTTCTGCTCATTGCCTTCTGCTCATTGCCTTCTGCTCATTGCCTTCTGCTCATTGCCTTCTGCTCATTGCCTTCTGCTCATTGCCTTCTGCTCATTGCCTTCTGCTCATTGCCTTCTGCTCATTGCCTTCTGCTCATTGCCTTCTGCTCATTGCCTTCTGCTCATTGCCTTCTGCTCATTGCCTTCTTCTCATTGCCTTCTTCTCATTGCCTTCTTCTCATTGCCTTCTTCTCATTGCCTTCTTCTCATTGCCTTCTTCTCATTGCCTTCTTCTCATTGCCTTCTTCTCATTGCCTTCTTCTCATTGCCTTCTTCTCATTGCCTTCTTCTCATTGCCTTCTCTGGTCTCCGCCTCGGCGTTTGAGACACTGTCCTCTCTCTCTCTCTCTCTCTCTCTCTCTCTCTCTCTCTCTCTCCTTTTTCCTCTTCTTCCTTCCTCCCTGTGCGCGCCTGAAGGCCGACCCACGCGTTCGCACGCGTAGCCGGTGACGGGGTAACGCGTAATTCCCCGCCCTGGGTAGACATGTAAGGCACGCGCGTACCCCCTGGTAAAGGCCAGGCCCGGATAGGGGTGATTGCCTGCGCTGATACCTTCTGACCATGCCGATTGGTCCCTCCGTCTGTTTCTCGGGAGGTGTGACCTGAGGTGTAAACATTCACCTAAGGCGGGAGTGCCCTCTGAGAGGGTCCCCACAAGGAAGGAGCGCGCCATCGGAGACGCTGGCAATCATGGGGATTTCTCCGCAATGGATTTCACTCCATCTCTCTCGACTTCTGCCCAAAAACGGAAACGTGACCAGCTACCAGTGACAAAAGTACTACCGCCTGCCCCACAGTTCCTCGTCGTTTCTCGATCTGAGGACGGAAAGGATTTTTCCTCTGTCAACCCTTTCGTTATCCAGAAGGGCGTCGATGCCATAGCTGGATCTGTCAAATCCTGTACCAGGTTGCGTAACGGTACCTTATTACTCGAAACTGAGAGCGCCTTTCAGGCACAAAAACTGCTTCGGGCCACACTCCTGAACACATTCCCTGTCAGGGTGGAGGCTCACCGAACTTTGAATTCGTCTCGTGGTGTGGTCTACACTAGATCCCTCGACGGTTTGACTGACGAGGAGATTCAATCTTTCCTCGCTGAGCAGGGCGTGACGGCTGTCCATAGGGTCATGAAAAAGGTCAACAATGACCTTGTACCGACCCGGACACTTTTCTTGACCTTCGATAGTGTTCAGCTGCCATCGCGCATCAAAGCGGGCTACGAGGTTATTTCTGTTCGCCCCTATGTCCCGACACCTACGCGCTGCTACCAGTGTCAGCGTTTCAATCACACTCGCCAATCTTGTTCCAATGCGGCTAAATGTGTCACTTGTATCAGGGATGCCCATGAGGGTGACTGTCCACCTCCGTCTCCTCGTTGTGTGAACTGTCAGGGTGACCATGCTGCATCCTCCCGCGACTGTCCTGTCTATAAGGAAGAACGCTGTATCCAAGAAATTCGGGTCAAAGAGAAAGTGTCCACCAAGGCTGCTCGCAAGCTATTGGCTAGTAGGAAGCCCACGCTGCTCCCAGCGGGGAAATACAGTACTGTCCTCGCCTCTCCTCGGACTACCAGGGAGGTGGCAACCCAGACCTGCGATCTGACCTTCAGCACCACGGTCGTCCGTTCGGACCGTGCTAAGATCGCGCGGTCGACGTCTCCTCTTCCTCCCATCACCCCACAGACACCAGCCCCTTCATCAGCATCTGCTAAGACGAAGACCCAGAAGTCAGATGCACGGGCCTTCAAGAAGGAACCGTCCCGTGCAGACCACCTACGTACCTTGACCTCCCAGCCATCGACCTTCCAAGAAGGCTCATAGGAAGCACAGTTCTCCTTCTCCGCCGCAGCGCATTTCTTCTCCTGCGCCACCCAGCGGTTGCCGCCCCCAGGCCGTCATCCGTTTCGCCTGGCCGCACCGCTGGTAGCCGAACATCTGGCCGTTCACCGGCGGAGGACGTTCCCCCCTCCCGGCCATCTTCCCAAGATGGCCGATGAACCTATAGACCCAATGGACGATGACTGTCCGCCTACTGATAGCGGCGGCAGTGCTCGCTCGAAGCCAGGCCCTCAGCGGCCTTTGAGGTGACCCCTTCTTTCATCTTCCTTTTTTCTTATGATGGCACTTATTCACTGGAATATTCGCAGCATTCGCTCCAACCGAGAGGACTTGAAGTTGCTGCTCCGCTTGCACCGTCCGCTCGTCGTAGCCCTCCAGGAAACGAAGCTACGCCCATGCGATCAAATTGCCTTGGCACACTACACCTCTGTGCGTTTTGACCTACCCCCTGTGGTAGGTATCCCAGCTCATGGAGGGGTTATGTTGCTGGTCCGGGATGATATTTACTACGATCCCATCACGTTGCACACCGGCCTGCAGGCAGTTGCCATCCGCATTACTGTCCCCACTTTTACATTTTCCATTTGTACCGTTTACACTCCTTAGTCGTCTGCCATTACCAGGGCAGACATGATGCAACTTATTGCTCAGCTACCTGCACCATTTTTGTTACCTGGAGACTTCAATGCCCACCATCCCCTTTGAGGCTCTCCAGCATCCTGCCCGAGGGGCTCCCTGTTAGCGGACCTTTTCAACCAGCTCAATCTCGTCTGCCTCAATACTGGCGCCCCTACTTTTCTTTCGGATACATCTCACACCTATTCCCATTTAGATCTCTCTATATGTACTCCCCAACTTCCACGCCGGTTCGAGTGGTATGCTCTTTCTGATACATATTCGAGCGACCACTTCCCGTGTGTTATCCATCTCCTGCAGCATACCCCCTCTCCGTGCTCATCTAGTTGGAACATCTCCAAAGCAGACTGGGGGCTCTTCTCTTCCAGGGCGACCTTTCAGGATCAAACATTCCCAAGCTGCGATAGTCAGGTCGCACACCTCACGGAAGTCATTCTCTCTGCTGCTGAATATTCCATCCCTCACCCTACTTCTTCTCCACGTCGCGTACCGGTCCCCTGGTGGACCGCAGCGTGTAGAGACGCTCTACGTGCTCGTCGACGTGCTTTACGCGCCTTTAAACGCCACCCTACAGTGGCGAATTGTGTCAATTATAAACGATTACGTGCACAGTGTCATCGTATTATTAAAGAAAGCAAGAAAGCCAGATGGGCTGCTTTCACAAGCACCTTCAACAGTTTTACTCCTTCTGTTGTCTGGGGTAGCCTGCGCCGGCTATCTGGCACTAAGGTCCACTCACCAGTTTCTGGCTTGACGGTCGCGGATGACGTCCTTGTAGCCCCTGAGGCTGTCTCCAATGCCTTCGGCCGCTTTTTGGCAGAGGTTTCGAGCTCCGCTCATTACCACCCTGCCTTCCTCCCCCGCAAACAGGCAGAGGAGGCTAGGCCACCTAACTTCCGCTCCTCGAATCGTGAAAGTTATAATGCCCCATTCACTATGCGGGAACTCGAAACCGCACTTGGCCGATCACGGTCCTCCGCTCCAGGGCCTGATTCTATTCATATTCAGATGCTGAAGAACCTTTCTCCTGCGGGTAAAGGTTTTTCTTCTTCGTACTTACAATCGCATCTGGATTGAGGGACATGTTCCCGCATGCTGGCGCGAGTCTATTGTTGTCCCGATTCCTAAGCGGGGGAAGGACAAGCACTTGCCCTCCAGTTATCGACCCATCTCGCTTACCAGCTGTGTCTGTAAAGTGATGGAGCGAATGGTTAACTCTCGATTGGTTTGGCTGCTCGAGTCTCGACGCCTACTTACCAATGTACAATGTGGATTTCGTAGGCGCCGGTCTGCTGTTGACCATCTGGTTACCTTGTCGACCTTCATTATGAATAACTTCTTGCGGAAGCGCCCGACCGCGGCTGTGTTCTTTGATTTGGAGAAGGCTTACGACACCTGTTCTCCGCACCATGCATACATGGGGTCTTCGCGGTCGCCTCCCTCTTTTTATTCGTTCCTTTTTAATGGATCGACAGTTCAGGGTACGTGTGGGTTCTGTCCTGTCAGACACGTTTCGCCAGGAGAATGGGGTACCACAGGGCTCAGTTTTGAGCGTCGCTCTCTTCGCCATAGCGATCAATCCAATAATGGATTGCCTCCCAGCTGATGTATCAGGCTCCCTTTTCGTGGACGGTTTTACCATCTATTGCAGCGCGCAGCGTACGTGTTTCCTGGAGCGCTGTCTTCAGCGTTCTCTTGACCGTCTTTACTCGTGGAGTGTCGCCAATGGCTTCCGTTTTTCTGCCGAGAAGACGGTCTGTATTAACTTCTGGCGCTACAAAGAATTTCTCCCACCGTCTTTACGACTTGGTCCCGTTGCTCTCCCATTCGTGGAGACAACAAAATTTTTAGGTCTTACATATGACAGGAAACTTAGTTGGTCTCCACATGTCCTATTTGGCTGCCCGTTGTACCCGTTCTCTCGATGTCCTCCGTGTCCTCCGTGTTCTCAGTGGTATGTCGTGGGGAGCGGATCGAACCGTCCTCCTTCGCCTATATCGGTCGATCGTCCGCTCCAAGCTGGATTATGGGAGCTTCGTATACTCCTCTGCACGGCCATCCATCTTACGCCGCCTCAACTCCATACAACATCGGGGTTTACGACTTGCGATCGGATCGTTTTATACTAGTCCCGTCGAGAGTCTTCATGCTGACGCTGGTGAGTTGCCACTCACCTACCGGCGCGATATACTGCTTTGTCGGTATGCCTGTCGGCTACTGGCAATGCCTGACCACCCATCTTATCGTTCTTTTTTGATGACTCTCTCGACAGTCAATACGGGTTGTATGTCTCCGCCCTGCTACCCCCTGGAGTTCGCTTTCGTCCCCTCCTTCAACACCTTCATTTTTCACTCCCTGCCACCTTTAGAGTGGGCGAGAGCCACACGCCACCTTGGCTCCAGGCTCAGGTTCGCGTCCACCTCGACCTCTGCTCGCTCCCGAAGGAGGTTACCCCCGATTCAGTCTACCACTCCCGTTTTGTCGAACTTCGTTCGAAATTCATTAATACGACCTTCATTTATACAGATGGCTCTAAGACCAATGACGGGGTCGGGTGTTTTTTATTGTCGGGGCACAAAGTTTCCAATATCGGCTCCATGGCCATTGTTCGGTCTTCACAGCTGAGCTCTTTGCCCTCTTCCAGGCTGTCCTTTACATCTGCCGCCACCGACATTCTGCATGTGTCATCTGCTCCGATTCCCTGAGCGCTATCCAGAGCCTCAGTGATCCGTACCCGGTTCACCCTTTCGTGCACCGGATCCAACGCTCTCTTCAGCAGCTGGTGGACGTCGGTTCTCCGGTTAGCTTTATGTGGATTCCTGGCCATGTCGGTATCCCTGGGAACGAAGCTGCAGATGCCGCGGCCAAGGCTGCGGTCCTCCAACCTCGGACAGCTTCTTGTGGTGTCCCTTCGTCAGATTGTAGCAGGGTAATTTGTCGGCGCATTGTCTCGCTGTGGCATGCCGATTGGGCTGCACTTTCAGACAACAAGCTTCGGGCCTTAAAAGCTCTACCCGTGGCTTGGACGTCCTCCTCACGCCCTTCTCGGCGGGAGGAGGTAGTTTTGGCCCGGTTGCGAATTGGCCACTGCCGGTTCAGCCATCGCCATCTGCTGACGGCTGCGCCGGCGCCGTTCTGCCCATGTGGGCAATTGCTGACGGTCCGCCACATTTTAACGTCGTGTCCGAAGTTTAACACCCTACGTCTCGATATTGGCCTGCCATGTACTGTAGAAGCCATTTTAGCGGATGACCCACGAGCAGCTGCTCGCGTTCTTCATTTTATCAATTTGACAACCCTCTCAAAGGACATTTGATTCTGCTGTTTTCTTTTTAATCCTATGCCTGTCAGTATGTCTTTCATCGTGTTCTCCGTTTTGTTGCTGTTCTAACTTGTGACTCGCGGTGCATTCCTAAAGTAGTCTGGGCGCTAATGACCGTTGACGTTGTGCGCCCTAAAACCACAAAAAAAAAGTCACGAAGACAGTGCGGGTTGGAATGATGTTCGTCTCAACCCATTTCATAATTCTAAGCTGGCTATGAGATAATTTCCGTTCGCCCTTACGTCCCAAACCCTACGCGTTGCTATCCATGTCAGCGGTTCAATCACACCAGCCAGTCCACTTCCAATCCGCCAAATGTGTTACGTGTGGCAAGGATGCCCATGAGGGTGCTTGTCTACCTCCATCCCCTCGCTGCGTCAACTGTATGGGTGAACACGCTGCTTCCTCTCGAGACTGATTTCCTGGATGAGCTTTTCGTCTTCAAAATGGGGCAGAGTGAAGGAAAAGGTGTCTACCTTAGCTGCTCGAAAATTATTCGCTAGTCGACAGCCCACCGTGCCTCAGACAGGAAAATACAGCACTGTCCATGCTTCTCCTCGGCCAACAAAGGAGGCGGCCACGCAGACTTGCGGCCTCACCTTTAGTACCACGGTCGTCAGATCGGCCAGCGCAAAGATCGCCCGTTCAACCTCACCACTTTCGCCTGCCCACTCTCTGGCTCACCCTTCGTCGAGTTCTGCTAAATCACGAGCCCTAAAGTCAGACACAAAGACTTCGAAAAAAGAGCATACTCGTGATTTTTTAAGTACCCCAACTTCACAACCATCGGTTCCTCCTTCATCTAATCATACTTCCAAGAAGGCTACAAAAAACCCAGTTCCTCTCCTTCTCCACCAAGGCGTGTTCCATCTACAGCAACACTTGGCGGAAATCGCCCTCGGCCGTCTTATGTGTTGCCGAGGCGCACTGCTGGCGGCCGATCAACCGGCCGATCGCTGGTGGCAGGAGCTGCTCCTGAACAACCTATGGATCAGGATCTTCTGAATTCGGCTGAATGCCATTCCATGCTGTCGGTCGCAAGCTCTGAGCAGTCGTTGAGTTGACGGCAACATTCGTCACATTACTCCATCTTCTGTTTACCCTATGTCCATTATCCACTGGAATATCCACGGCATTCGAGTCAATCGGGATGAATTGTCGATCCTCTTACGATCCTACTCACCGATCATATTCTGTCTTCAGGAAACAAAGCTGCGTCCCCATGACCGCTTTGTTCAGCTTCATTTTGAGTCCGTCCGATTTGATCTCCCCTCTGTTGAAGGCACTCCAGAACATGGTGGACTCACGATTCTTCTCCATGATACTCTCCATTATCACCCAATCCCCTTAACCACCTCCTTCCAATCTGTCTCTGTCTGTCTTTCCCTTCCTGGATATACCTTTTCTCTTTGTGCTGTATACATTCCATCGTCCACGCCAATGGTATGTGATGATTTCCTTCATCTTCCTGGTCAGCTTCCACCCCCCTATTTGCTGGTTGGGGACTTCAATGCCCACCACCCGCTTTGGGGATCTCCACATCCTTGTCCACGTGGCTCACTATTGCTAGACGTCTTCCACCAAACGGATCTAGTTTGCCTCAACACTCGGGTCCCTAAATTTTTGTCTGCCTCCACGACAAATTTCTCTCATTTGGACCTTTCGGTCGGTACTGTTCCGCTAGCTCGATGCTTCGAATGGTTCGCCCTTGACGATACACACTCGAGTGACCAGTTTCCATGTGTCCTTAGACTGCAGCCTCAACTGCCATATATGCGCCTGCGACGCTGGAAGTTTGCCCAAGCCGATTGGACACTTTTTACGTCTCTAGCGACGTTCGATGACTATCACTTCCCCAGCGTCGACGATGAGGTCACACATCTTACCGACGTTATTCTTACAGCTGCGGAACGTTCAATACCACGCACCTCCGAATTGCCACGGCGCCCCCCAGTTCCTTGGTGGAACGAGGCATGCCGTGATGCAATACATGAGCGGCGACGTGCTCTTCGCGTTTTCCGCCACCATCCTACTTTGGCCAACTGTATCCGCTATAAGCGGTTCCGTGCGCGATGCCGTCGCGTCATCCGCGACAGCAAGAAGGGAGCTGGAAATTCTTTACTATATCATTTAACAACTTCACTCCCTCCTCGGAAGTTTGGAGTCGAATTCGACGGTTGTCTGGCGCGCTAATTTACTCCCCATTATCTGGGCTCGCTGTCGCGCGTGATACGTTAGTGGACCCCGACGCAATTTCTAACTCCTTGGGTAAACACTTTGCTGAGATTTAGAGCTCTTCAAATTACCCGCCAGCGTTTCTCCCGAAGAAACGTGCAGTGAACGTGCAACCTCTTCCTTTCTTCTCTCAAAATCTCGAAAGCTACAATACTGTTTTCTCTCTTCTGATGTCTCGGGCTCCCTCTTTGTGGACGATTTTGCGATCTACTACAGCTCTCAACGGACCAGCCTTCTTGAACGACGTCTTCAAGGATGTCTCGATCGCCTCCACTCTTGGAGCATCGAAACAGTCTTCCGTTTCTCTCCCAGTAAGACAGTTTCTATTAATTTTTGGCGACGTAAGGAGTTCCTTCCGCCCTCCTTACATCTAGGTCCTGTCAACCTTCCGTTTTCAAACGTCGCTAAATTCTTGGGTCTTATGTTTGACAGAAAACTGTGCTGGTCCTCCCACGTTTCCTATATTTCGGCTCGCTGTCGGCGATCCCTCAACAACCTGCGTGTCCTGAATGGTACCTCCTGGGCAGCGGACCGAGTGGTCCTTCTCCGCCTCTATCGCGCCTTAGTGCGCTCGAAATTGGTCTATGGAAGCATAGTTTACTCGTCTGCTCGGCCGTCTATTCTTCGGCGTCTCGACTCTCTCCACCACCGTGGATTACGTTTAGTGTCTGGAGCTTTTTACACCAGCCCTGTGGAAAGCCTTTATGCTGAGATTGCTGAACCTCCGCTGTCCAATCGGGGAGCAGTCCTTCTGAGTCGATACGCTAGCCATCTATCTTCCATGCCTGCTAATCCAGCCCATGACATTATTTTCGACGCCTCCTTTGATGCAGGGTATGCAGGCCGCCCCCTCCTCCCTACTGACACCGGGAGTCAGCTTGCGTCAACTGCTCCATTCTCTTTCCTTCCGCTTTCCTAAAACCTTCTTGACAACTTGGGGCACAGCACCGCCTTAGCTCCGTCCCCGGATCTGCCTGCCCCGTGACCTATGTCGATTCCCCAAGGATGATACCCCCTTCACTTGTTTATCGTCGGGCATTTGCTGCTCTACGTGCACAAATGAAGGAACCCACATTTATTTACACTGATGGCTCAAAAACATCGTTAGGTTCAGGGAGTGCCTATATTGTTGGCGACACCCCAGATCAATTTCGGCTTCCCGACCAGTGTTCGGTTTATACTGCGAAACTTTACGCTGTTCTCCAAGCTGTCCACTACATCCGCCGCAATCAGCGGATACAGTATGTTATCTGCTCAGATTCTCTCAGCTCTCTCCTCAGTCTCCAAGCTCTTCACCCTGTCCACCCTCTGGTCCACCGGATTCAGGACTGTCTGCACTTGCTCCACCTGGGGGGCGTCTCGGTGGCGTTCCTCTGGCTCCCGGGACACGTTGGTATCTGTGGAAATGAGGCGGCCGATATAGCGGCCAAGGCTGCAGTCCCTCTTCTTCGGCCAGCTATTCAATCGATTCCCTTCACCGATCTACGGAGCGTTTTCTGTCGTCGTGTTGGTCGACACTTCCCCATAATAAATTGCGGGATGTGAAGGCTCTTCCTTGTGCTTGGACCTCTTCCTCCCGAACACGTCGTCGGGAGGAGGTAATTTTAACTAGACTCCGGATAGGTCACTATCTTTTTAGCCATCGACATCTTTTAAGCGGCGATCCTCCCCCACTCTGTCCCCACTGCTCTCAGCTGTGGACGGTAAGACACCTTTTAATTGAGTGCCCCTATTTTACTCCGTTACGCGCCCGTCTACAGCTGTCGCCTGATCTACGGTCAATTTTAGCAGATGACACGCGCTCGGCCGATCGCGTTCTCGAATTTATTAGTGCCAGTGAAATGACGTCAGTCATTTGAAGCTTTTTTTGGGGACAACCCCCCCCCCCCAGGGGCTCAGCATTCATTTGCTGAGTACGGGCATGGCGACCCCGGGGTCCTGAGCTGGGGACTGGTCGGCGCCGCCGGTCTCCTGTCACCGTAACCCCCGGACATGCTTCAGCGACCACCGTATGGTGTGCTACGCCCCTATGAGATGCATGGCTGTTGGGGTGGAACAGTCGCAAGCGGGCAACCTCTGGGGCACCTGCCGCACCCCAGTTGTATACGGCTTACTCAGGCACGCGGGGCTCTGTCTTAGCGGACCTTTAGTTCCCTAGCTGCTCGTGGGACCGCAATGGACCCTTCGACCTCTACATTTCCCCGTACCAGTGGCTTGGGTGGGCCACTGGTAGGAAAACACACCCCATCGAAGAAGCGACTTCGTGCTGCGAGTCCTCCAGCGCCTAGTGTTGATCGAGATTTATCAGACTGTCGTAACAGAGCACATGCTGATAATCAGAATGTGTTTTTGATTATTAAACGGAAGGAGGGTAGCTTTGAGAGGGTTTCTCCCTTTTACATCCACAAGGGTCTTGAGGGAATTGCAGGAACAGTTAAATCTGTGAAGCGACTGCGCAATGGGACTCTCTTAGTTGTGACATCTAGTTCCTGTAAAGTCACTTCTCTTCGGAAGGCAACCTGTCTCGGTGAGTACGTTATAGAGACCGAGCTCCACTCCACTCTGAACTACAGTAAGGGTGTTTTGACATGTCGGGACTTGGTGGATATCCCCACAGACGAGTTAAAATCTGAATGGGCTGATGAAATTGTTGACGTGCAGCACATTATGAAACGAGTCGATGGGAACCTAGTCAAATCCGACTCGTTTATTCTCACGTTCAGTTGCCCACGACTCCCAGAGCATGTTAAAGCGGGGTTCTTACGTTTACCAGTAAGGCCATATTTCCCCAACCCAATGTGCTGTTTTAAATGTCAGCGCTTTGGGCATACTACGTTGGGGTGCAATGCGATAGCCACTTGTGGTAAATGTGGTCAGCCTGCCCATGAAGGAGCCGATTGTTCATCGCCTGTGAAGTGCGTGAATTGCCCTGGGAGTCACCCTGTCTGGAGCCGGGTCTGCCCCATCTATCTCGACGAACGGAAGATCCAGGAGATCAAAACATCTAAGCGTATCCCCTAAGGTGAGGCCAAGAAGCTCTTTAAGGCCATGCAACCTCCTGTGTTTACGACATCCTTCACTTCCGCTCTGAAAAAACCGGTACAAATGGCCACTGTTGCTACGCAAACGGAGGTTGCTAGTGTTAGCACTAATACCTGGGTTTGCCAGTGCACTTGCGCTGCTGCGGTTGCTTTGAAACCTGCGGCTCTCCCCGCAACGTCGGACAAGGCCGTGGTTGCTGACATTGGGGTACTTCCTGCCTCTTCCCATATCTCGCCTTCTGCCCAGGCGGGTACCGCTCCACCTGCTGCCAAGGCTCTGCCTTCTAAGCCCCCCAAGACAAAGACGCCGAAGGTGAAGGTTTTGCCACCTGAGGAGACTGGTCAGGGTCGGTCCGATGACGAGGCCATCGTACTGTCTGACATCTCCCGTGGGTCGTCATCGGAGCTGATGGACATAGAGGTCGACCGGGGGCGATCTTCTCGCCCCAGGAATAAATCTCCGGCCGGTAAGGGCTCTCCTCCAAAGCACAGAGGCAGGGTGAAAGTTCAGCCACCCTGATCACTGGCTCCCATATTACAGTGGAACCTGAATGGGTTCAGGACGCATGGGGCCGAATTAAAACTCCTTGTACGAGAGTGCCCTTTGTGCTTATGTCTCCAAGAGACACATTTTCGGGCCACTGATGCTCCTCCTTTACGGGGCTATACCGTATATCGGAAAGATGATCTGACGGGGGAAAGGGCAAAGGGTGGTGTAGCGGTTTTTGTCCGTGACATGCACCCCTCATCTGAGCTCCCTCTCGTTACAGACTTGCAAGCAGTTGCAGTTGATCTTCTTGTGGGTCGGAGGCTCACAGTCTGTTCACTTTACTTACCACCTCAGGATGCGATAGACTCTGAGGCTCTCACAGACCTTATTAGCCAACTCCCCCGCCCATTTCTTCTTCTGGGGGACTTCAATGCTCATAATGTCTTATGGGGCTCTTCGACTACTTGCCCCAGGGGTCGCTTTCATGAAAACCTCATGATGTTTGAAGAACTGTGCATCCTCAACTCTGGTGCTCCCACTCATTTCTGTACTGCTTGTGGGTCGTCATCAGCTATTGACCTTTCCTTTTGCTCTCCAGCACTCGCGGATTCTGCTCTGTGGGATGTTGCTGCAGGCCTCCATTCTAGTGACCTCTTCCCCCTTTGGATTCACCTCCTGGCTGAGGCTATGGCATTACCAGTGCCGCCCCGGTGGCACCTCTGCAGAGCTGACTGGACACTTTTCAGCCAACTGGCTGTTTTGGAACACCGTGCCAGCGTCCACGAATGGGTAGACCATGTTACAGCCGTGATCTCCCATGCTGCTGAATTGTCAATCCCACGGTCATCCGGTCATCCCAAGAGGCGTCCTGTCGCTTGATGGACCACTGAGTGCCGCTGAGCCATCCGAGCCCGCCGTGCAGCTCTGCGCCGCTTCAAGTGCCGTCCCTCAGCTGACAATCTTGCGGCCTTTCGGGTGGCAAGGGCCCAAGCGCGGCGAGTGATTAAAGAGAGCAAACGACGGTCATGGCAATCGTTCTTGTACTCCATCTCCCGTTCCACTAATTCTACGAAAGTATGGGAAGCCATCAGGAGGATTTCCGGGAAACTCGGCCAGCTACCTGTCACAGCATTGCTGCATCAGGGAAGTCTCCTCACGGCGCCGAAAGACATTGCCCAGACACTGGCTATGCATTTTGCGGAATCTAGCGCTACTGTTAACTGTGATCCAGCTTTCTGCCGCTACCGCACTGCCATTGAGAGGGGTCACTTGGACTTCCGGTCTCCAAATTCTGAACCCTACAATGGCCCCTTCACAATGTGGGAACTGGATTCGGCGCTGTCTGAGGCTCATGATACTGCGCCTGGCCATGATCAAATCCGATACAGCATGCTGCAGCACTTGTTACTGCCTTCCAAGGAAGTTCTCCTGAATTTCTTTAATATGATATGGTTATCTGGCACGTACCCTGCCTCGTGGAGGGAGGCGATTTTGATACCCCTCCTCAAACCGGGGAAGGACCGAACGCATCCCAGTAGTTATCGGAGTATTGCTTTGACGAGCTGTGTCGGGAAGACGTTGGAACGCAAGGTCAACCGTCGCCTGGTTTGGCTGCTAGAGACCAGGCAGCTCCTTAGCCCCTCTGTGTGGCTTTCGAAGATGTCGTTCCACTATCGACAACTTGACCCTGCTTGAGGCGGCTATCCAGCAGGCCTTCCTGCGTAACCAGCATTGTCTAGGTGTCTTCTTTGACATTCATAAGGCGTATGACACTACTTGGCGCCGCCATATCCTCAATCAACTCCATGAGTGGGGCTTTCGTGGCCGTCTCCCCATCTTCATTCGGTCCTTCCTTTCCCACCGCCTCTTTCGATATAGGGTTGGTAATGTGCTATCTGATTTGTATGTGCAGGAGAATGGTGTTCCTCAGGGAAGCGTTTTAAGTGTCACCCTCTTTGCTGTCGCCATTAACAGTATCACGTCCACTGTCCGGAGTCCTGCCCAATGCTCGTTGTTTGTGGACGATTTTGCTGTTTTCTGTTCTTCCTCCAGTCTTGTCACTGCTAGTCGGCAGTTGCAGCTTACGATACAGCGATTAGAGGCATGGACTGCGAAGACGGGTTTTACCTTTTCTGCAGACAAATGTGTGTGTTCATTTTAATCGTTCTCGACGTCTTTTTACCTCCCCTGAATTGCGTCTGAGGGACACCATTCTTCCTTTTAGAGACACTGTGAGGTTCCTGGGCCTCACTTTTGATTCCAAGTTGTCGTGGTTGCCTCACCTTAAAGACCTCAAGGTGCGGGCCTTGAAGGCGCTGAATATTTTGAAGTGTCTGAGCCATCGGTCCTGGGGAGCAGATCGGGCGCGTCTGCTGCAGTTTTATAGGGCTTTCGTCCGATCGCGTCTTGAGTATGGTTGCACCGTGTATGGGTCAGCACGGCCTTCGTATCTGAAGATCCTTGGCGCAGTACACCATGAGGGTATCAGGCTGGCCACTGGTGCCTTCCGTACCAGTCCCATCCCCAGCCTGTGTACTGAGGCAGGGGAACCGCCGCTCGCCATCCGGCGGAAACTCCTCATGGTGCGACGGGTGTGTCAATTCCTTGCCTGTCCTACCTCCCCTGCGTACCCTACCATTGCCCGACCGCCTATGGAACGTCTCTTTTCCAGTCGTCCCAGGGCAACGAGACCATTTGGGATTCGTGCCAAGCATTTGCTTGAGTCCCTTGGTGTCGAGCGTGTGGCCCCCCAACGACAAGGTTTTACTCGCCTGCCTCCCTGGTTGCTCCAGAGGCCCAGCGTCCTTTTAGACTTGTCGGAGTACCGGAGGAGCTGCACTCCTGCGTTTGTTTTTACCTCCTTATTATATGATGATTTAAACCAGCATCCCGACCATGTACCAGTATTTACGGATGGCTCTAAACAGGGGGACTCTGATTGTGCTGTTGTTTTCCCTGATAGAGTCGTCAAGTTACGGCTTCCTGCGGCGTTTACCATCTTTGATGCCGAATTGTTTGCGATCCTGCGGGCATTGGAACAGATGAGATGTGTTCCCAGTCGTAAGTTCCTCATCTGTTCTGACTCCCTGAGTGCCCTTCAGACCATGCAACACTTGTACCCAGCGGATACGGTCGTCCAGAACATCCATGATGCCCTACTCCACCTGCAACGGCAGGGGAAGGAGGTTTCCTTCTGCTGGGTGCCGGGGCACGTGGGTATTAGGGGAAACGAACTGGCGGATGTGGCTGCCAAAGATGCGTGTTCCCTCCCTCACGTTGTTGCATGTGCCGCCCCCTCCATGCTGTTACCTCCCTCCTGCGTTTTCGCGTTCTGCGTCAGTGGGAAGAGGAGTGGCTGGCAGTCGGTGAAAATAAGCTGCGTCTGGTCAAGGCCACCACGCGGCCATGGCGTACGTCCTACCAGTCATGCAGGCGGGATGAGGTTCTCCTCACTCGCCTCCGCATCGGGCACAGTCCCTTCACGCATGGCATTTTACTCCGGCGGGAGGACCCCCCAATCTGCAGTGCTTGTGGCGTCCAGATTACTGTCCGCCACATTTTACTTGACTGTCTTTTATTCTCTGACCAGAGGGCGGTGGTTTCTTTGCCACCGGATTTGCCCTCTATTTTACAAGATGACGCAACGACTGTAGTTAAGGTCTTACGGTTTTGTGTCCTGTCCAATTTGTTGCCTCGGATTTTAGGGAGAGGGTTTTAATGTGCTGCTGGGTGACTGGCTCACCCAGGTTTTAGGTAAGAGGTCAGCCAGTCACGGTTACCTCCTTGTTTCCCTTCGGTTTCTGTTCTCTTTTCCTTGTTTCCCTTCCTTTTTAGTGTGTTCCTTCTCTTCTTGTTTTGCCTCTGTATGTGAGGATTTGAAGCTGCGTCAGGTCTGTCTCTTTTAGCCGTACTCTTTGTTCGCTGTCCGTCTTAGTTCCTTCACTGCACGTGTTCCTGTTTTTATGCGTTTGGGCGCTGATGACCCCGCTGTTTAGCGCCCGTAAACCTCAAACACACACACACAGACACACACACACACACAGACACACACACACACACACACACACACACACACACACACACACACACACACACACACACACACACACCTTGGGGACAACCAACCCCTTTCTGTAGTGGATTTTTAAGCCTTCCTTATGCTTTTAGTTTTACCAATTTTTGAGTATCGTTCCCATTTCTGCTGGTTTCCATTTTCGGTTTTTGTTTCCTAAGTCACGGACCGGGCGCTAATGACCATAGAAGTTTTGCGCCCTAAAACAAAAAAAAAGTATCCATGAGGGCTCTGAGAATGTGTCCTAACGGGTATTACAAATTCACGTATAGCTTTCGCATCCAGCACGAACATCGGCTACCTGTCCTTGGATGTTACTGGCCTGATATATGGCGAAAGAGATCGTACAATGGTTACTCAATTTAGCACCTTAAACTCCTTACTTAAGGGTTATCTCTCGGGCCAAGGAAATGAGAACTTACGACGGCGATCCATTTGAGGAAGTATTACTTGCATTTGACACACGTAACCCTCGATAACACATGGATTTTCGTTGAAGACATGAAAATATTCAACTGAGAACGTACGAAATGCTCAGTAGCTTGTTACAAAGTTCCAGGCATTTGCCCTGTAATGCCATAATTAGCATATCGTTAACATCAATGATATAAGTAGTGTCGTCGGCTTCCTATATATACACCGTTCGTCAGTACCTAAAACCATGACCTCCACTTCTTGACGAAACTTACTATGCTTGGCTTACGATTCAATGAAACACAACCAATTCCTTACGAACCTTCACAAAACACATCACTACAGTCTGGTCGATCCTTGTGATCTTGCCGTGAGTCGCAACGTATAATCCTTCCTTAAGGTATCTCCGAAACTGATTTGCGTTCTGTCTTACACACTCTACCAGAAATGTGCCCTTGGATGCTCCATACCGTAAAACTTCCAACTGAATCACACAGCTAATATCCGTTGACTTGGCGCTAATAGCATCCATAATTCGACAATTGTGACCTCGCAGAGAGGGCGGTTCATCCTTCTCAAATATATGTTCATAGTTTGCAGGACAGGAAATACAGGGAATTCGATGAGCCGGCGGGAATAACAGCATGTACTATACCTACTGTAGCAGCAAAAGAAGCTTGTGCTAATGTGTCGTTTCGTCCATTACATTCGCCAGTTCCAGAGAATAACTCTTCACGTATAATATTAGAACATATAAGCCCCAGTCACAGATCCCCCCCCTGCGGGACCGGTGGTTAGAATAGGCCCGAGGTATTGCTGCCTGTCGTACGAGCCGGCTAAAAGGAGTCCATCCCCCTCAAGGGGGTAGTTAGCGCCTGCGTCCAGAGACGGACGGTTCCACGACCTATATTTGTGGTCCTTTTGGTTTTTCATTTCTCGTTTCTTCCTTCCTTTGGTTGGTTCCTTTCTTTGTTCTCCATCTCAGTCTTGCTTACTCTTCTCCTTGCCTACTTCTCCTTGCCTACTTCTCCTTGCCTACTTCTCCTTGCCTACTTCTCCTTGCCTACTTCTCCTTGCCTACTTCTCCTTGCCTACTTCTCCTTGCCTACTTCTCCTTGCCTACTTCTCCTTGCCTACTTCTCCTTGCCTACTTCTCCTTGCCTACTTCTCCTTGCCTACTTCTCCTTGCCTACTTCTCCTTGCCTACTTCTCCTTGCCTACTTCTCCTTGCCTACTTCTCCTTGCCTACTTCTCCTTGCCTACTTCTCCTTGCCTACTTCTCCTTGCCTACTTCTCCTTGCCTACTTCTCCTTGCCTACTTCTCCTTGCCTACTTCTCCTTGCCTACTTCTCCTTGCCTTCTCCGGTCTCCGCCTCGGCGTTTGAGACTGTCCCCCCCCCCTCTCTCTCTCTCTCTCTCTCTCTCTCTCTCTCTCTGTCTCTCTCTCTCTCTCTCTCTCGCTTTTCCTCTTCTTCCTTCCTCCCTGTGCGCGCCTGAAGGCCGACCCACGCGTTTGCACGCGTAGCCGGTGACGGGGTAACGCGTAATACCCCGCCGTGGGTAGACAAGTAAGGCACGCACGTACCCCATGGTAAAAGCCAGGCCCGGGATGGGGTGATTGCCTGAGCTGATACCTTCTGACTATGCCGATTGGTCCCTCCGTCTGTTTCTCGGGAGGTGTGACCTGAGGTGTAAACATTCACCTAAGGCGGGAGTGCCCTCTGAGAGGGTCCCCATAAGGAAGGAGCGCGCCATCGGAGACGCTGGCAATCATGGGGGATTCCTCCGCAATGAATTCTTCTTCTCTCTCGGCTTCTGCCCACAAACGGAAATATTACCAGCCACCAGTGACAAAAGTACTACCGCCTGCCCCACAGTTCCTCGTCGTTTCTCGATCTGAGGACAGAAAGGATTTCTCCTCTGTCAACCCTTTAGTTATCCAGAAGGGCGTCGATGCCATAGCCGGATCTGTCAAGTCGTGTACCAGGTTGCGTAATGGTACCTTGTTACTAGAAACTGAGAGCGCCTTCCAGGCACAGAAACTGCTTCGAGCCACACTCCTGTACACGTTCCCTGTCCGGGTGGAGGCTCACCGAACTTTGAATTCGTCTCGTGCTGTGGTCTATACTAGATCCCTCGACGGATTAACTGACGAGGAGATTCAGTCTTTCCTCGCTGAGCAGGGCGTGACGGCTGTCCATAGGGTCATGAAAAAGGTCAACAATGACCTTGTACCGACCCGGACTCTTTTCTTGACCTTCGATAGTGTTCAGCTGCCATCGCGCATCAAAGCGGGCTACGAGGTTATTTCTGTTCGCCCCTGTGTCCCGACACCTACGCGCTGCTACCAGTGTCAGCGTTTTAATCACACTCGCCAGTCTTGTTCCAATGCGGCTAAATGTGTCACTTGTGGCAGGGATGCCCATGAGAGTGACTGTCCACATCCGTCTCCTCGTTGTGTGAACTGTCCATGCAGCGTCCTCGCGCGACTGTCCCATCTATAAGGAAGAACGCTGTATCCAAGAAATTCGGATCAAAGAGAAAGTGTCCACCTCGGCTGCTCGCAAGCTGTTTGCTAGTAGAAAGCCCGCGCTGCTCCCAGCGGGAAAGTACAGTACAGTACTGTCCTCGCCTCGCCTCGGACTACCAGGGAAGTGGCATCCCAGACATGCGATCTGACATTCAGCACCACGGTCGTCCGTTCGGCCAGTGCTAAGATCGCGCGGTCGACGTCTCCTCTTCCTCCCATCACCCCACAGACACCAGCCCCTTCATCAGCATCTGCTAAGACGAAGACCCAGAAGTCAGATGCACGGGCCTTCAAGAAGGAACCGTCCCGTGCAGACCACCTACGTACCTTGACCTCCCAGCCATCGACCAGTACTTACACCAAACGACCTTCCAAGAAGGCTCATAGGAAGCACAGTTCTCCTTCTCCGCCGCAGCGCATTTCTTCTCCTGCGCCACCCAGCGGTTGCCGCCCCCAGGCCGTCATCCGTTTCGCCTGGCCGCACCGCTGGTAGCCGAACATCTGGCCGTTCACCGGCGGAGGACGTTCCCCCCTCCCGGCCATCTTACCAAGATGGCCGATGAACCTATAGAACCAATGGACGATGACTGTCCGCCTACTGATAGCGGCAGTGCTCGCTCGAAGCCAGGCCCTCAGTGGCCTTCGAGGTGACCCCTTCTTTCATCTTCCTTTTCTTCTTACGATGGCACTTATTCACTGGAATATTCGCAGCATTAGCTCCAACCGAGAGGACTTGAAGTTGCTGCTCCGCTTGCACTGTCCGCTCGTCGTAGCCCTCCAGGAAACGAAGCTACGCCCATGCGATCAAATTGCCTTGGCACACTACACCTCTGTGCGTTTCGACTTAAACCCTCCATGAGCCGCAATACCTACCACAGGGGGTATTTTGCTGGTCTGGGATGATATTCACTGTGATCCCATCACATTGCACACCGGCCTGCAGACAGTTGCCATCCGAATTACTCTCCCCACTTTTACATTCTCAATTTGTACCGTTTACACTCCATCGTCGTCTGACGTTACCAGGGCAGACATAATGAAACTTATTGCTCAGTTACCTGCACCATTTTTGTTAACTGGAGACTTCAATGCCCACCATCCCCTTTGGGGCTCTCCAGCATCCTGCCTGAGGGGCTTCCTGTCAGCAGACCTTTTCAACCAGCTCAATCTTGTCTGCCTCAATACTGGCGCCCCCTACTTTTCTTTCGGAGACATCTCACACCTATTCCCATTTAGACCTATCTATATGTACTACCCAACTTGCACGCCGGTTTGAGTGGTATGCACTTTCTGATACATATTTGAGCGACGACTTCCCGTGTGTTATCCATCTCCTGCAGGATACCCCTTCTCCGTGCTCATCTAGTTGGAACATCTCCAAAGCAGACTGGGGGCTCTTCTCTTCCAGGGCGACCTTTCAGGATCAAACCTTCACAAGCTGCGATAGTCAGGTCGCACACCTCACGGAAGTCATTCTCACTGCTGCTGAATATTCCATCCCTCACCCTACTTCTTTTCCACGTCGCGTACCGGTCCCCTGGTGGACCGCAGCATGTAAAGACGCTTTACGTGCTCGTCGACGTGCTTTACGCACCTTTAAACGCCACCCTCCAGTGGCGAATTGTATCACGTCTAAACGATTACGTGCGCTGTGCCGTCGTATTATTAAAGAAAGCAAGAAAGCCAGATGGGCTGCTTTCACAAGCACCTTCAACAGTTTTACTCCTCCTCCTGTTGTCTGGGGTAGCCTGCGCCGGCTATCTGGCACTAAGGTCCACTCACCAGTTTCTGGCTTGACGGTCGCGAATGACGTCCTTGTGGCCCCTGAGGCTGTCTCCAATGCCTTCGGCCGCTTTTTGGCAGAGGTTTCGAGCTCCGCTCATACCACCCTGCCTTCCTCCCCCTCAAACAGGCAGAGGAGGCTAGGCCACCTAACTTCCGCTCCTCGAATCGTGAAATTTATAATGCCCCATTCACCATGCGGGAACTCGAAAACGCACTTGCCCGGTCACGGTCCTCCGCTCCAGGGCCTGATTCTATTCATATTCAGATGCTGAAGAACCTTTCTCCTGCGGGTAAAGGTTTTCTTCTTCGTACTTACAATCGCATCTGGATTGAGGGACATGTTCCCGCATGCTGGCGCGAGTCTATTGTTGTCCCGATTCCTAAGCCGGGGAAGGACAAGCACTTGCCCTCCAGTTATCGACCCATCTCGCTTACCAGCTGTGTCTGTAAAGTGATGGAGCGAATGGTTAACTCTCGATTGGTTTGGCTGCTCGAGTCTCGACGCCTACTTACCAATGTACAATGTGGATTTCGTAGGCGCCGCTCTGCTGTTGACCATCTGGTTACCTTGTCGACCTTCATTATGAATAACTTCTTGTGGAAGCGCCCGACCGCGGCTGTGTTCTTTGATTCGGAGAAGGCTTACGACACCTGTTGGAGGGCGGGCATTCTCCCACCATGCATACATATAGTAATAAGCTTTATTTCTAAAGAATCAGAAATAAAATCATAATAATAAATATAATTTCAACCACCAAAATTCAATATTCAAGCAATAGAAATTAAAATAGCAACATCACCAATACGATTGTTAATGGATCGACAGTTCAGGGAACGTGTGGGTTCTGTCCTGTCAAACACCTTTCGCCAGGCGAATGGGGTGCCACAAGGCTCAGTTTTGAGCGTCGCTCTCTTCGCCATAGCGATCAATCCAATAATGGATTGCCTCCCAGCTGATGTATCGGGCTCCCTTTTCGTGGACGATTTTACCACCTATTGCAGCGCGCAGCGTACATGTCTCCTGGAGCGCTGTCTTCAGCGTTCTCTGGACCGTCTTTACTCGTGGAGTGTCGCCAATGGCTTCCGTTTTTCTGCCGAGAAGACGGTCCGTATTAACTTCTGGAGCTACAAAGAGTTTCTCCCACCGTCCTTACCACTCAGTCCCGTTGCTCTCCCATTCGAGGAGCGAACAAAATTTTTAGGTCTTACGTTTGACAGGAAACTTAGCTGGTCTCCACATGTCATATTTGGCTGCCCGTTGTACCCATTCTCTAAATGTCCTCCGTGTTCTTAGTGGTATGTCGTGGGGAGCGGATCGAACCGTCCTACTTCGCCTATATCGGTTGATCGTCCGCTCCA